>NC_090716.1:300000-517356 GCF_040954835.1 Lepisosteus oculatus
TGTCTCTCAGTGTCTCTCAGTGTGTCCAGTGTCTCTCAGTGTCTCTCATTGTCTCAGTGTCTCTCAGTGTCTCTCTGTGTCTCGCAGTGTCTCTCATTGTGTCACAGTCTCTCTCAATGTGTCACAGTGTCTGTCAGTGTCTGTCAGTGTCTGTCAGTGTCTGTCAGTGTCTTTCAGTGTGTCGCAGTGTGTCGCAGTGTCTCCCAGTGTCTCCCAGTGTCTCCCAGTGTCTCCCAGTGTGGCTCAGTGTGGCTCAGTGTCTCCCAGTGTCTCCCAGTGTGGCCCAGTGTCCCCCAGTGTCCCCCAGTGTCCCCCAGTGTCCCCCAGTGTCCCCCAATGTCCCCCAGTGTGGCTCAGTGTCTCCCAGTGTCTCCCAGTGTCTCCCAGTGTCTCCCAGTGTGATACAGTGTCTCTCTCGCCCCCAGGCCTGTATTGATGAGAATATCGAGATGGTTCGCTATCTGCTGGAGAACGGCGCTGACATTAACCAGCCAGACAACGAGGGCTGGACAGCTCTTCATGCTGCTGCCTCCTGTGGCTTCCTGGACATTGCCCAGTGAGCCTGCCGTGCTCTCTCTGTCCTCTCTGTGCCCTCTCTCCCTCTCCCTCTGTCCTCTGTGCCCTCTCTCCCTCTCTCTCTGTCCTCTGTGCCCTCTCTCCCTCTCCCTCTGTCCTCTGTGCCCTCTCTCCCTCTCTCTCTGTCCTCTGTGCCCTCTCTCCCTCTCTCTCTGTCCTCTGTGCCCTCTCTCCCTCTCTCTCTGTCCTCTCTGTGCCCTCTCTCCCTCTCCCTCTGTCCTCTGTGCCCTCTCTCCCTCTCTCTCTGTCCTCTGTGCCCTCTCTCCCTCTCCCTCTGTCCTCTGTGCCCTCTCTCCCTCTCTCTCTGTCCTCTGTGCCCTCTCTCCCTCTCTCTCTGTCCTCTGTGCCCTCTCTCCCTCTCTCCCTCTCTCTCTGTCCTCTGTGCCCTCTCTCCCTCTCTCCCTGTCCTCTGTGCCCTCTCTCCCTCTCTCTCTGTCCTCTGTGCCCTCTCTCTCTGTCCTCTGTGCCCTCTCTCCCTTTCTCTCTGTCCTCTGTGTCCTCTCTCCCTCTCTCCCTGTCCTCTGTGCCCTCTCTCCCTCTCTCCCTGTCCTCTGTGCCCTCTCTCCCTCTCTCCCTCTCTCTCTGTCCTCTGTGCCCTCTCTCCCTCTCTCTCTGTCCTCTGTGCCCTCTCTCCCTCTCTCCCTGTCCTCTGTGCCCTCTCTCCCTCTCTCCCTCTCTCTCTGTCCTCTGTGCCCTCTCTCCCTCTCTCTCTGTCCTCTGTGCCCTCTCTCCCTTTCTCTCTGTCCTCTGTGCCCTCTCTCCCTCTCTCTCTGTCCTCTGTGCCCTCTCTCCCTTTCTCTCTGTCCTCTGTGCCCTCTCTCCCTCTCCCTCTGTCCTCTGTGCCCTCTCTCCCTCTCTCTCTGTCCTCTGTGCCCTCTCTCCCTCTCTCCCTGTCCTCTGTGCCCTCTCTCCCTCTCTCTCTGTCCTCTGTGCCTTCTCTCCCTCTCCCTCTGTCCTCTGTGCCCTCTCTCCCTCTCTCTCTGTCCTCTGTGCCCTCTCTCCCTCTCTCCCTCTCTCTCTGTCCTCTGTGCCCTCTCTCCCTCTCTCCCTGTCCTCTGTGCCCTCTCTCCCTCTCTCCCTCTCTCTCTGTCCTCTGTGCCCTCTCTCCCTCTCTCCCTGTCCTCTCTGTGCTGTCTCCTCTCTGTCCTTTGTTTTCTGTGTGTCCCTGTACGTCATCTATGTGTGTACCAGTGTGTGTAGCGGTGTGTGTCTGTGTTGCAGGTACCTGCTCCAGCGGGGTGTGTGTAGCGGGTGTGTGTAGAGGGGTGTGTAGCGGTGTGTGTAGCAGTGTGTGTAGCGGTGTGTGTCTGTGTTGCAGGTACCTGCTCCAGCGGGGTGTGTAGCGGTGTGTGTCTGTGTTGCAGGTACCTGCTCCAGCGGGGTGTGTGTAGCGGTGTGTGTAGCGGTGTGTGTCTGTGTTGCAGGTACCTGCTCCAGCGGGGTGTGTGTAGCGGGTGTGTGTAGCGGGGTGTGTAGCGGGTGTGTCTAGTGGTGTGTGTCTGTGTTGCAGGTACCTGCTCCAGCGGGGTGTGTGTAGCGGGGTGTGTGTAGCAGTGTGTGTAGCAGTGTGTGTAGCAGGTGTGTCTGTGTTGCAGGTACCTGCTCCAGCGGGGTGTGTGTAGCGGGGTGTGTAGCGGGGTGTGTAGCGGGGTGTGTAGCAGTGTGTGTAGCGGGTGTGTGTAGCAGTGTGTGTAGCGGTGTGTGTCTGTGTTGCAGGTACCTGCTCCAGCGGGGTGTGTGTAGCGGGGTGTGTAGCGGGGTGTGTAGCGGGGTGTGTAGCGGGTGTGTGTAGCGGGTGTGTGTAGCGGGTGTGTGTAGCGGTGTGTGTAGCGGTGTGTGTAGCGGGTGTGTGTAGCGGGGTGTGTGTAGCGGGTGTGTGTAGTGGTGTGTGTCTGTGTTGCAGGTACCTGCTCCAGCGGGGTGTGTGTAGCGGGGTGTGTGTAGCGGTGTGTGTAGCAGTGTGTGTAGTGGTGTGTGTCTGTGTTGCAGGTACCTGCTCCAGCGGGGTGTGTGTAGCAGTGTGTGTAGCGGGTGTGTGTAGCAGTGTGTGTAGCGGGGTGTGTCTGTGTTGCAGGTATCTGCTCCAGCGGGGTGTGTGTAGCGGTGTGTGTAGCAGTGTGTGTAGCGGTGTGCGTCTGTGTTGCAGGTACCTGCTCCAGCGGGGTGTGTGTAGGGGTGTGTGTAGCGGTGTGTGTAGCAGTGTGTGTAGCGGTGTGTGTCTGTGTTGCAGGTACCTGCTCCAGCGGGGTGTGTAGCGGGGTGTGTGTAGCGGTGTGTGTAGCAGTGTGTGTAGCGGGGTGTGTCTGTGTTGCAGGTACCTGCTCCAGCGGGGTGTGTAGCGGGGTGTGTGTAGCAGTGTGTGTAGCGGTGTGTGTCTGTGTTGCAGGTATCTGCTCCAGCAGGGTGTGTGTAGCGGAGTGTGTAGCGGTGTGTGTAGCGGGGTGTGTAGCGGGGTGTGTAGCGGGGTGTGTAGCAGTGTGTGTAGCGGGGTGTGTGTAGCGGGGTGTGTGTAGCGGGTGTGTGTAGCGGTGTGTGTAGCGGGGTGTGTCTGTGTTGCAGGTATCTGCTCCAGCAGGGTGTGTGTAGCGGAGTGTGTAGCGGTGTGTGTAGCAGTGTGTGTAGCAGTGTGTGTAGCGGGGTGTGTGTAGCGGTGTGTGTAGCAGTGTGTGTAGCAGGTGTGTCTGTGTTGCAGGTACCTGCTCCAGCGGGGTGTGTGTAGCGGGGTGTGTAGCAGTGTGTGTAGCGGGTGTGTAGCGGTGTGTGTCTGTGTTGCAGGTACCTGCTCCAGCAGGGTGCGCGGGTGTGTGTAGCGGGTGTGTGTAGCGGGTGTGTGTAGTGGGGTGTGTGTAGCGGGTGTGTGTAGCGGGGTGTGTGTAGCGGTGTGTGTAGCAGTGTGTGTCTGTGTTGCAGGTACCTGCTCCAGCAGGGTGTGTGTAGCGGTGTGTGTAGCGGGTGTGTGTAGCGGGTGTGTGTAGCGGTGTGTGTAGCAGTGTGTGTAGCAGTGTGTGTCTGTGTTGCAGGTACCTGCTCCAGCAGGGTGTGTGTAGCAGTGTGTGTAGCAGTGTGTGTAGCGGGTGTGTGTATCGGGGTGTGTGTATCGGGGTGTGTGTAGCGGTGTGTGTAGCGGGGTGTGTAGCGGTGTGTGTAGCAGTGTGTGTAGCAGGTGTGTCTGTGTTGCAGGTACCTGCTCCAGCGGGGTGTGTGTAGCGGGGTGTGTAGCAGTGTGTGTAGCGGGTGTGTAGCGGTGTGTGTCTGTGTTGCAGGTACCTGCTCCAGCGGGGTGTGTGTAGCGGGTGTGTGTAGCAGTGTGTGTAGCGGTGTGTGTCTGTGTTGCAGGTACCTGCTCCAGCAGGGTGTGTGTAGCGGGTGTGTGTAGCGGTGTGTGTAGCGGTGTGTGTCTGTGTTGCAGGTATCTGCTCCAGCAGGGTGTGTGTAGCGGAGTGTGTGTAGCGGAGTGTGTAGCGGTGTGTGTCTGTGTTGCAGGTATCTGCTCCAGCAGGGTGTGTGTAGCGGAGTGTGTAGCGGTGTGTGTAGCAGTGTGTGTAGCGGGGTGTGTGTAGCAGTGTGTGTAGCGGTGTGTGTCTGTGTTGCAGGTATCTGCTCCAGCAGGGTGTGTAGCGGGGTGTGTAGCGGGGTGTGTAGCAGTGTGTGTAGCAGTGTGTGTAGCGGTGTGTGTAGCGGTGTGTGTCTGTGTTGCAGGTACCTGCTCCAGCGGGGTGTGTGTAGCGGAGTGTGTAGCAGTGTGTGTAGCAGTGTGTGTAGCGGGTGTGTGTAGCGGGGTGTGTGTAGCGGTGTGTGTAGCAGTGTGTGTAGCGGTGTGTGTCTGTGTTGCAGGTACCTGCTCCAGCGGGGTGTGTGTAGCGGTGTGTGTAGCGGGTGTGTGTAGCGGGGTGTGTAGCAGTGTGTGTAGCAGTGTGTGTAGCAGTGTGTGTAGCGGTGTGTGTAGCGGGTGTGTGTCTGTGTTGCAGGTACCTGCTCCAGCAGGGTGTGTGTAGCGGGTGTGTGTAGCGGGTGTGTGTAGCGGTGTGTGTCTGTGTTGCAGGTACCTGCTCCAGCAGGGTGTGTGTAGCGGGTGTGTGTAGCGGTGTGTGTCTGTGTTGCAGGTACCTGCTCCAGCGGGGTGTGTGTAGCGGTGTGTGTAGCGGGTGTGTGTAGCGGTGTGTGTCTGTGTTGCAGGTACCTGCTCCAGCGGGGTGTGTGTAGCGGTGTGTGTAGCGGTGTGTGTCTGTGTTGCAGGTACCTGCTCCAGCGGGGTGTGTGTAGCGGGTGTGTGTAGCAGTGTGTGTAGCGGTGTGTGTAGCAGTGTGTGTAGCAGGTGTGTCTGTGTTGCAGGTACCTGCTCCAGCGGGGTGTGTGTAGCGGGGTGTGTAGCAGTGTGTGTAGCGGGTGTGTAGCGGTGTGTGTCTGTGTTGCAGGTACCTGCTCCAGCAGGGTGTGTGTAGCGGAGTGTGTAGCGGTGTGTGTAGCGGTGTGTGTAGCAGTGTGTGTAGCGGGGTGTGTGTAGCGGGGTGTGTGTAGCAGTGTGTGTAGCGGTGTGTGTAGCGGTGTGTGTCTGTGTTGCAGGTATCTGCTCCAGCAGGGTGTGTGTAGCGGAGTGTGTAGCGGTGTGTGTAGCGGGGTGTGTAGCGGGGTGTGTAGCAGTGTGTGTAGCAGTGTGTGTAGCGGTGTGTGTAGCAGTGTGTGTAGCAGGTGTGTCTGTGTTGCAGGTACCTGCTCCAGCGGGGTGTGTGTAGCGGGGTGTGTGTAGCAGTGTGTGTAGCGGGTGTGTGTAGCGGGTGTGTGTAGCGGGTGTGTGTAGCGGGGTGTGTGTAGCGGTGTGTGTCTGTGTTGCAGGTACCTGCTCCAGCGGGGTGTGTGTAGCGGGGTGTGTGTAGCGGTGTGTGTAGCAGTGTGTGTAGCGGGGTGTGTAGCGGTGTGTGTAGCAGTGTGTAGCGGGGTGTGTGTAGTGGTGTGTGTAGCAGTGTGTGTAGCAGTGTGTGTCTGTGTTGCAGGTACCTGCTCCAGCGGGGTGTGTGTAGCGGTGTGTGTAGCGGGTGTGTGTAGCAGTGTGTGTAGCGGGGTGTGTGTAGCGGGTGTGTGTAGCGGTGTGTGTCTGTGTTGCAGGTACCTGCTCCAGCAGGGTGTGTGTAGCGGTGTGTGTAGCAGTGTGTGTAGCGGGGTGTGTCTGTGTTGCAGGTACCTGCTCCAGCAGGGTGTGTGTAGCGGTGTGTGTAGCGGTGTGTGTAGCAGTGTGTGTAGCGGTGTGTGTCTGTGTTGCAGGTACCTGCTCCAGCAGGGTGTGTGTAGGGGGTGTGTGTAGCAGTGTGTGTAGCGGGGTGTGTCTGTGTTGCAGGTCCCTGCTCCAGCAGGGTGTGTGTAGGGGGTGTGTGTAGCAGTGTGTGTAGCGGTGTGTGTCTGTGTTGCAGGTACCTGCTCCAGCAGGGTGTGTGTAGGGGGTGTGTGTAGCAGTGTGTGTAGCGGTGTGTGTCTGTGTTGCAGGTACCTGCTCCAGCAGGGTGTGTGTAGCGGTGTGTGTAGCAGTGTGTGTAGCGGGGTGTGTCTGTGTTGCAGGTACCTGCTCCAGCGGGGTGTGTGTAGCAGTGTGTGTAGCAGTGTGTGTAGCGGGGTGTGTCTGTGTTGCAGGTACCTGCTCCAGCAGGGTGTGTGTAGCGGTGTGTGTAGCAGTGTGTGTAGCAGTGTGTGTAGCGGGGTGTGTCTGTGTTGCAGGTACCTGCTCCAGCGGGGTGTGTGTAGCGGTGTGTGTAGCAGTGTGTGTAGTGGTGTGTGTCTGTGTTGCAGGTACCTGCTCCAGCAGGGTGTGTGTAGCGGGGTGTGTGTAGCAGTGTGTGTAGCGGTGTGTGTCTGTGTTGCAGGTACCTGCTCCAGCGGGGTGTGTGTAGCAGTGTGTGTAGCAGTGTGTGTAGCGGGGTGTGTCTGTGTTGCAGGTACCTGCTCCAGCGGGGTGTGTGTAGCGGGTGTGTGTAGCAGTGTGTGTAGCGGTGTGTGTCTGTGTTGCAGGTACCTGCTCCAGCGGGGTGTGTGTAGCGGGGTGTGTAGCGGTGTGTGTGTAGCGGTGTGTGTAGCGGGTGTGTAGCAGTGTGTGTAGCGGGGTGTGTCTGTGTTGCAGGTACCTGCTCCAGCAGGGTGTGTGTAGCAGTGTGTGTAGCGAGGTGTGTCTGTGTTGCAGGTACCTGCTCCAGCAGGGTGTGTGTAGCAGTGTGTGTAGCGAGGTGTGTCTGTGTTGCAGGTACCTGCTCCAGCGGGGTGTGTGTAGCAGTGTGTGTAGCGAGGTGTGTCTGTGTTGCAGGTACCTGCTCCAGCGGGGTGTGTGTAGCAGTGTGTGTAGCGAGGTGTGTCTGTGTTGCAGGTACCTGCTCCAGCGGGGTGTGTGTAGCAGTGTGTGTAGCGAGGTGTGTCTGTGTTGCAGGTACCTGCTCCAGCGGGGTGTGTGTAGCAGTGTGTGTAGCGAGGTGTGTCTGTGTTGCAGGTACCTGCTCCAGCGGGGTGTGTGTAGCAGTGTGTGTAGCGAGGTGTGTCTGTGTTGCAGGTACCTGCTCCAGCAGGGTGCGCGGGTGGGCTCTGTGAACAGCGAGGGGGAGCTGCCCCTGGACGTGTCCCAGGACCAGGCCATGACTCAGCTGCTGCAGGCTGAGCTCCGCAGGCAGGGTGAGTCCCTGAGCCACCTGAGGTCCACAGGCTGGCACTGAGGGGTCTCCTCTCTTCTCTCCTCTCTCCTCTCTCCCCTCTCTCTCCCCTCTCCCCTCCCCCCCCCCCCCCCCCAATTTCAGTTCAAGGTGCTTTATTAGCATGACCGATGGGTACAATCAGTGTTGCCAAAGCAAATAAAAATAATAAAATGAACATGAAACAAAACAAAAAATAAAAGTAAAATAAAATCTACAGACATTTACAACAAAGACATATAATAAAATAATTAACATATACTGTAAACATATTGAGCATTATTGGGAGACAGACTCACTGTTCCTCAGGCTGTGACAGGAGATCACATACTGGGCTGCCAGTTCAACTGAGTTCCCTCCTCCCTCTCCCAATAGGATTGGGACACGTGATTCTGGCAGGTGTGGGAACTCTGGGATTAGATTTCTGAATTTCAGGAAGACTGTTTCTCTAATCCCAGAGTATCTGTCACAGTGCAGTAGGAAGTGCACCTCTGTCTCTATTTCTCCCCGCTGGCAGTGGGAGCACAGCCTGTCCTCTCTGGGCAGCCAGGTCTGCCTGTGTCACCCAGTTTCTATGGCCAGGCTGTGGTCACTGAGCCTGTACTTGTCAGGGTCTGTTTCTTTTTGCTGTTTCTTATCTTGGTCAAATATTCGGCTAGTGTGTATTGTCTGTTTAGGGTTCTGTAGCATTCCAGTTTATGTTGTGTTTGTGTGTGTGTCCCAGTGTGAGAGATATTGCTGTTTGATCTGTGCTGTGATGTGGTTGAGTCTGAGTTGTGGTGCTCTAGCAGTGCTGTCCTGAGGCTGGTTAGTGTTGGTGTGGCTCAGGTCGGTGAGCCTCAGGACCAGCTGGCTCAGGGGGCTCTGTTTTGGGCTCAGCTCTTGGCTCAGCAGGGCTTTGTGGTGGTAGGAATTTTGGTCGCTGTTCTTTAGGTGTAGCCAATACTTTAATACTCTCTTCTGTATGTTTATCAATAGTGGATACTGGCCTAATTCGTCCCTGCACCCGTTGTTAGGTGTTTTTCTCTGCACACGGAGGATGTTTCTACAGATCTCCATGTGCAGAGTTTCTGTGGGGTGTTTGTCCCATTGAGTGTAATCCTGGTCTGTGAGGGGACCCCACACTTCACTGCCATATAGTGCAATGGGTTGGATTACACTTTCAAATATTTGGAGCCAGATTCTTGTTGGTGGGTTGATGTTGAAGAGCTTCCTTATTGTGTAGCAAGCCCTGAGTGCCTTCTCCCTCAGTGTCTTCACTGCCAGGTCAAAACTCCCAGATGAGCTTATGGTGAGACCGAGATATGTGTAGCTGGATGTGTGCTCCAATGTGTTGTTGTTCAGTGTGATTTTGTACCTGTTTCCCTGAGGTCTGGCTTTCTTCTGGAAAACCATAACTCTGGTCTTGTCCAGATGGGCTGGCAGTGCCCAGGTCTGACAGTACTGCTCCAGCAGTGCCAGGTTCTGCTGCAGCCCCTGTTCTGTGGGCGACAGCAGGACCAGGTCATCTGCATAGAGCAGGAACGTGTCATGTAGTGTGAGACCAGGAGCTGCAGACTGCTCCAACATTCCTGCTAATTCGTTGATATAGATATTGAACAGTGTTGGGCTCAGGCTGCAGCCCTGTCTCACCCCACGGCCTTGGGTGAAGAATTTGGTCCTTTTGTTTCCAATTTTCACTGCACATTTGCTCTCTGAATACATTGATTTAATGATGTCATACACTTTTCCCCCTATGCCACTTTGGAGTAGTTTATAAAACAATTTTTCATGCCAAATCGAGTCAAATGCTTTTTTGAAATCAACAAAGCAGACAAATATTTTTTGTTTGTCTTTTTGGTGGACGTGTTTGATTTGTATTTGGGAGGTATTGATAAGAAATTTTCAAAGTATGTTTGCCAGATTGTTCCATTTTGGATAGCAAATTCTCTCTCCCCTCTCTTTCTCCTCTCTCCTCTCCCCTCTCTTTCTCCTCTCTCCTCTCCCCTCTCTTTCTCCTCTCCCTCTCCTCTCCTCTCCCCCCTCTCCTCTCCCTTCTCTCTCTCCTCTCTCCTTCTCCTCTCCCCTCTCTCTCCTCTCCCCCCTCTCCTCTCTTTCTCCTTTCTTCTCTCTCTTTCTCCTCTCTCCCCTCTCTTTCTCCTCTCTCCCATCTCACTCCTCTCCCCTCTCTTTCTGCTCTAACCTCACTCCTCTCCTCTGTCTCTCTCTCTCCCAGGGGTAGACGTGGACGCTGCTCGTCGGCAGGAGGAGAGCCTCATGCTGCAGGATGCCCTGGCTCTGCTGAGTCACTCTGGGGTCAGTGGGCTGGCTGCTGTCCCTGGGGTCAGTGTGTTGACCCCCCATCCCAAGACGGGGGCTACAGCCCTGCATGTCGCTGCTGCCAAGGGCTACCTGGAGGTCCTGAAGTAAGTGAGAGGGAGAGGAGCACACAGGGACACACTGGTGTATTCAGACAGTCCCCTCTGTACCACACCAGTCACCTCACACAGGGACACACTAGTGTATTCAGACAGTCCCTCTGTACCACACTGGTCACCTCACACAGGGACACACTGGTGTATTCAGACAGTCCCTCTGTACCACACTGGTCACCTCACACAGGGACACACTGGTGTATTCAGACAGTCCCTCTGTACCACACCAGTCACCTCACACAGGGACACACTGGTGTATTCAGACAGTCCCCTCTGTACCACACTGGTCACCTCACACAGGGACACACTGGTGTATTCAGACAGTCCCCTCTGTACCACACTGGTCACCTCACACAGGGACACACTGGTGTATTCAGACAGTCCCTCTGTACCACACCGGTCACCTCACACAGGGACACACTGGTGTATTCAGACAGTCCCCTCTGTACCACACTGGTCACCTCACACAGGGACACACTGGTGTATTCAGACAGTCCCCTCTGTACCACACTGGTCACCTCACACAGGGACACACTGGTGTATTCGGACAGTCCCCTCTGTACCACACCGGTCACCTCACACAGGGACACACTGGTGTATTCGGACAGTCCCTCTATACCACACCGGTCACCTCACACAGGGACACACTGGTGTATTCAGTCCCTCTGTACCACACCGGTCACCTCACATAGGGACACACTGGTGTATTCGGACAGTCCCCTCTGTACCACACCAGTCACCTCACACAGGGACACACTGGGCAGGACTAGAGGGGACTCTCTAGGCAGGTTCACCTACAGCTCAGCTCTGAGCAGCAGTGTGGTGGACTACGCCATCACCGACCTGGACCCCTCCTGTATCAGTGCCTTCACTGTCAGGCCACAAACTCCCCTCTCTGACCACAGCCAGATCGCACTCTACATGAAGAAAGCACACCAGCACAGAGACACACTGACACAGCCCAGCCTTCTGTACGACCTCAACCAGGTGTACAGATGGGACACAGACAGCCTGGACAGATACCAAAGAGCACGAAATTATTATTAACTACATTCCAAAACACTCTGTATCAAACTAACCAATCAGGGATAAATGTGGCTAAAAGAAACTATTCTTAACGTCAAAACTAGGAAGAATTAATAAAAATGAGCTCAAAAACATCAGCAAAAAAAAAATGATTTGACACAGAGTGAGTTACAAAAAAATCTCAGCCCCAAAACACAGACAACCACACAACACAGCTCTGAGCCTAAGATACTGTGAGATGGTAAAACACTATAAACACACACTTAAGAAGAAAGGAAACACACACATAAATGGACAACTCCAGGTGTCTATAAATTAAAACTGCTTCTGGGAAAAATTGAATCATTTAAATAATTCAAAACCAAAAGAATTGATCATTCAAAATGGATCAGAGCCCAAACACCGTTACATTAGACCACATACATGAAAATGGAAAATATTTGAATTGTCTTTAAAAGACAACCAAAACACCTTTGACTCTCCGATCAGAGAGCAGGAGCTAAGCCTGTGGCCAAGATGAGTCAACAACGAGATGCTGAGCCACAGCAGCTCGAAGTTGCAAACTATTGCAACAAGCCCTGCTCAAACTTTGGAGCAAGGACTGGAGCAGTACTGAACACCTGGGCACTGCCAGCCCATCTGGACCCAGAACAGGGGCTGCAGCAGAGCCTGGCACTGCAGGAGCAGTACTGTCAGACCTGGGCACTACCAGCCCATCTGGACCCAGAACAGGGGCTGCAGCAGAACCTGGCACTGCTGGAGCAGTACTGTCAGACCTGGGCACAGACAGTCAGTCTGGACAAGACCAGAGTTATGGTTTTCAAGAAGAAAGCCAGACCTCAGGGAAACAGGTACAAATTCACACTCAACAACAACACATTGGAGCACACATCCAGCTACACATATCTCGGTCTCACCATCAGCTCTTCTGGGAGTTTTGACCTGACAGTGAAGGCACTGAGGGAGAAGGCACTCAGGGCTTTCTACACAATAAGAAGGAGGCTCTTCAACATCAACCCACCAACAAGAATCTGGCTCCAAATATTTGAAAGTGTAATCCAACCCATTGCCCTATACGGCAGTGAAGTGTGGGGTCCCCTCACAGACCAGGATTGCACTCAATGGGACAAACACCTCACAGAAACTCTGCAAATGGAGATCTGCAGAAATATCCTTCATGTGCAGAGAAAAACACCTAACAACAGGTGCAGGGCCGAATTAGGCCAGTACCCACTATTGATAAACATACAGAAGAGAGTATTAAAGTTTTTGGTACACCTAAAGAACAGTGACCAAAATTCCTACCACCACAAAGCCCTGCTGACCCAAGAGCTGAGCCCAAAACAGAGCCCCCTGAGCCAGCTGGTCCTGAGGCTCACTTACCTGAGCCACACCGACACTAACCAGCATCAGGACAGCACTGCTAGAGCACCACAACTCAGACCCAAGCACATCACAGCACAGATCAAACAGCAATATCTCACACACTGGGACACACACACACAAACACAACATAAACTGGAATGCTACAGAACCCTAAACAGACGATACATACTAGCTGAATATTTGACCAAGATAAGAAACAGCAAAAAGAAACAGACCCTGACAAGTACAGGCTCAGTGACCACAGCCTGGCCATAGAAACTGGGCGACACAGGCAGACCTGGCTGCCCAGAGGGGACAGGCTGTGCTCCCACTGCCAGTGGGGAGCACCAGACTCAACCACATCACAGCACAGATCAAACAGCAATATCTCACACACTGGGACACACACACACAGGCGGTGTGGTGTCCCTGTGGCTCAGGATCTGCGCCTGTGGCTGGAAGGTTGCCGGTTCGTATCCTGTGGCCGGCAGAGGAATCCTACTCCGTTGGGCCCCTGAGCAAGGCCCTTAACCCCAACTGCTCCAGGGGTGCCGTATAAATGGCCGACCCTCTGCTCTGACCCCCAGCTTCTCTCCCTGTCTGTGTGTCTGTGTCTCTCATAGAAAGCAAGTTGGGGTATGCGAAAAAGAAAAATCCTTAATGCAAGAAATTGTATATGGCCAATAAAGCAATCTTAAACACAACATAAACGGGAGTGCCACAGATCCCTAAACAGACAATACACACTAGCCAAATACTTAACCAAGATACAGTAAGTAACAGCAAAAAGAAACAGACCCTGACCACAGCCAGGCCATAGAAACTGGACACAGGCAGACCTGGCTGCCCAGAGAGGACAGGCTCAGTGACCACAGCCTGGCCAGAGAGACTGGACACAGGCATACCTGGCTGCCCAGAGAGGACAGGCTCAGTGACCACAGCCTGGCCATAGAAACTGGACACAGGCAGACCTGGCTGCCCAGAGAGGACAGGCTCAGTGACCACAGCCTGGCCAGAGAGACTGGACACAGGCATACCTGGCTGCCCTGACAGGACAGGCTCAGCTATAGAGACTGGACACAGGCAGACCAGGCTGCCCAGAGAGGACAGGCTCGGTGACCACAGCCTGGCCAGAGAGACTGGACACAGGCAGACCAGGCTGCCCAGAGAGGACAGGCTCAGCTATAGAGACTGGAGTAGTTCAAGTCTATGTCTGGAAACGGAAGAGTCTGGAGGAGTGTAAAGAGACACAGTAGAGAGAGGGAGAAGATCTGGCTGGTGTCAATGTGGGTTGGTACTGTCCTGGTTCTGGCTGGTGTCAGTACTGTCCTGGTTCTGGCTGGTGCTGGTGTGGCTCAGTACTGTCCTGGTTCTGACTCATGTCAGTACTGTCCTGGTTCTGGCTAGTGCTGGTGTGGCTCAGTACTGTCCTGGTTCTGGCTGGTGTCAGTACTGTCCTGGTTCTGGCTGGTGCTGGTGTGGCTCAGTACTGTCCTGGTTCTGACTCATGTCAGTACTGTCCTGGTTCTGGCTGGTGCTGGTGTAGCTCAGTACTGTCCTGGTTCTGGCTGGTGTCAGTACTGTCCTGGTTCTGACTCATGTCAGTACTGTCCTGGTTCTGGCTGGTGCTGGTGTGGCTCAGTACTGTCCTGGTTCTGGCTGGTGTCAGTACTGTCCTGGTTCTGGCTGGTGCTGGTGTGGCTCAGTACTGTCCTGGTGAGTGTGGGTGGTACCGAGTCTGGTCCTGGTGTCGGTGACGGGCTCCTGTGTCCTGCAGGGTCCTGCTGCAGTGCGGAGTGGACGTGGACGCCAGAGACGCTGACGGCTGGACGCCCCTGCATGCAGCCGCCCACTGGGGGCAGCGGGAGGCCTGTAGGCTGCTGGCAGAGAGCCTGTGTGACATGGGGGCGCAGAACAACGTGGTGAGAGGGGCCGGGGGGAGACTGGGTCTGAGGAGAGAGAGACTGGGTCTGTTCCAGTCTGTGTTAATGTGTGTCTGTAATGCCTGTGTCTGTCTGTGTTAATGTGTGTCTGTAACTCCAGTCTGTCTGTGGTAATGTGTATCTGTAACTCCAGTCTGTCTGTGTTAATGTGTGTCTGTAATGCCTGTGTCTGTCTGTGTTAATGTGTGTCTGTAACTCCAGTCTGTCTGTGTTAATGTGTGTCTGTAATGCCTGTGTCTGTATGTGTTAATGTGTGTCTGTAATGCCTGTGTCTGTCTGTGTTAATGTGTGTCTGTAACTCCAGTGTCTGTCTGTGTTAATGTGTGTCTGGAACTCCAGTGTCTGTCTGTGTTAATGTGTGTCTGTAATGCCTGTGTCTGTCTGTGTTAATGTGTGTCTGTAATGCCTGTGTCTGTCTGTGTTAATGTGTGTCTGTAATGCCTGTGTCTGTCTGTGTTAATGTGTGTCTGTAACTCCAGTGTCTGTCTGTGTTAATGTGTGTCTGTAACTCCAGTGTCTGTCTGTGTTAATGTGTGTCTGTAACTCCAGTGTCTGTCTGTGTTAATGTGTGTCTGGAACTCCTGTGTCTGTCTGTGTTAATGTGTGTCTGGAACTCCAGTGTCTGTCTGTGTTAATGTGTGTCTGGAACTCCAGTGTCTGTCTGTGTTAATGTGTGTCTGTAATGCCTGTGTCTGTCTGTGTTAATGTGTGTCTGTAATGCCTGTGTCTGTCTGTGTTAATGTGTGTCTGTAACTCCAGTGTCTGTCTGTGTTAATGTGTGTCTGGAACTCCAGTGTCTGTCTGTGTTAATGTGTGTCTGTAATGGCTGTGTCTGTCTGTGTTAATGTGTGTCTGTAATGCCTGTGTCTGTCTGTGTTAATGTGTGTCTGTAATGCCTGTGTCTGTCTGTGTTAATGTGTGTCTGTAATGCCTGTGTCTGTCTGTGTTAATGTGTGTCTGTAATGCCTGTGTCTGTCCCTCAGGCTCAGTCGCCCTTTGATGTGGCTGATGAGGATCTGGAGGATCTGCTGGAGGAGCTGCAGAAGAAACAGAGCGCTGTGAGTCTGCCTGCCTGCTGCCTGTTTCAGACAGCCAGGATCTTCACTCTGAATACTCTCTCATCTGTGTCTCTGCCCCTCAGCTGCGGTCGGAGAGACAGAAGGCACCTCTGTCCCCCCTCATCGAGACCAGCACCCCCTTTCAGAGCGCCCCAGCTCGCACACGCAGGTCAGCCTTGTGTCTCTCCAGCTCTGTCCACTCCCTTCTGATGTGTTTCACCTGTGACTGGTGTCTGATGTGTGTGTGTGGCGTGTGACTGGTGTCTGATGTGTGTGTGTGGCGTGTGACCAGAGTCTGATGTGTGTGTGTGGTGTGTGACCGGTGTCTGATGTGTGTGTGTGTGGCGTGTGACTGGTGTCTGATGTGTGTGTGTGTGGCGTGTGACTGGTGTCTGATGTGTGTGTGTGTGGCGTGTGACTGGTGTCTGATGTGTGTGTGTGTGGCGTGTGACTGGTGTCTGATGTGTGTGTGTGTGGCGTGTGCCCGGAGTCTGATGTGTGTGTGTGGCGTGTGACTGGTGTCTGATGTGTGTGTGTGTGGCGTGTGACTGGTGTCTGATGTGTGTGTGTGTGGCGTGTGACTGGTGTCTGATGTGTGTTTGTGGCATGTGACCGGTGTCTGATGTGTGTGTGTGGCGTGTGACTGGTGTCTGATGTGTGTGTGTGTGGCGTGTGACCGGAGTCTGATGTGTGTGTGTGGCGTGTGACTGGTGTCTGATGTGTGTGTGTGTGGCGTGTGACCGGTGTCTGATGTGTGTGTGTGGCGTGTGACCGGTGTCTGATGTGTGTGTGTGGCGTGTGACCGGTGTCTGATGTGTGTGTGTGGCGTGTGACTGGTGTCTGATGTGTGGCGTGTGACTGGTGTCTGATGTGTGTGTGTGGCGTGTGACTGGTGTCTGATGTGTGTGTGTGTGGCGTGTGACTGGTGTCTGATGTGTGTGTGTGGCGTGTGACTGGTGTCTGATGTGTGTGTGTGTGGCGTGTGACTGGTGTCTGATGTGTGTGTGTGGCGTGTGACTGGTGTCTGATGTGTGTGTGGCGTGTGACTGGTGTCTGATGTGTGTGTGTGGCGTGTGACTGGTGTCTGATGTGTGGCGTGTGACTGGTGTCTGATGTGTGTGTGTGGCATGTGACTGGTGTCTGATGTGTGTGTGTGTGGCGTGTGACTGGTGTCTGATGTGTGTGTGTGGCGTGTGACTGGTGTCTGATGTGTGTGTGTGTGGCGTGTGACTGGTGTCTGATGTGTGTGTGTGTGGCGTGTGACTGGTGTCTGATGTGTGTGTGTGGCGTGTGACTGGTGTCTGATGTGTGTGTGTGTGGCGTGTGACCAGTGTCTGATGTGTGTGTGTGTGGCGTGTGACTGGTGTCTGATGTGTGTGTGTGTGTGGCGTGTGACTGGTGTCTGATGTGTGTGTGTGTGGCGTGTGACTGGTGTCTGATGTGTGTGTGTGTGGCGTGTGACTGGTGTCTGATGTGTGTGTGTGGCGTGTGACTGGTGTCTGATGTGTGTGTGTGTGGCGTGTGTCTGGTGTCTGATGTGTGGCGTGTGACTGGTGTCTGATGTGTGGCGTGTGACTGGTGTCTGATGTGTGTGTGTGGCGTGTGACTGGTGTCTGATGTGTGTGTGTGTGGCGTGTGTCTGGTGTCTGATGTGTGGCGTGTGACTGGTGTCTGATGTGTGGCGTGTGACTGGTGTCTGATGTGTTTGTGTGGCGTGTGACTGGTGTCTGATGTGTGGCGTGTGACTGGTGTCTGATGTGTCTGTGTGTGGCGTGTGACTGTGTCTGATGTGTGTGTGTGTGTGGCGTGTGACTGGTGTCTGATGTGTGTGTGTGTGTGGCGTGTGACTGGTGTCTGATGTGTGTGTGTGGCGTGTGACGGAGAGATGCCTGCCCTCCAGGGTGTCTGTCCAGTGATCGCCTCGTCTGCTGGTGTCTGATTGGCTGTGTCTCTGTGTCGCCCTCACCGATTGGTTCCTGCACACTGCCTTCCCACCCCAAGGAGCTCCATCTCTCGTATGAGCAGCAAGGAGAAGATCTCCCTGCACGAGCGAGAGCGCCACGCCCCCCCCACATGGCAGCCCCCGCCCCCCGAGGACGAGGAGGAGGAGGGGGGTCCTGCTGGGGCCTCCAGCAGCTCCAGCTCCGAGCAGGAGAGCGAGTCCGAGAGCGACGCCGATTCAGGTGACTCTCCCACCGGCCTGCCTGTGTGTGTGTGTGTCACTGTGTCTGTCTGTCTGTCCCTGTGTGTCTGTGTCTGTCATTGTGTCTGTCATTGTGTCTGTCAATGTGTCTGTCACTGTATCTGTCACTGTGTCTGTCTGTCCCTGTGTGTGTGTATCTGTCCCTGTGTGTGTCTGTCACTGTATCTGTCACTGTGTGTGTCTGTGTCTGTCATTGTGTTTGTCAAGGTATCTGTCACTGTATCTGTCACTGTGTGTCTGTCTGTCACTGTGTGTGTCTGTCTGTCCCTGTGTGTGTGTATCTGTCACTGTGTGTGTCTGTCCCTGTGTGTGTCTGTCTGTCCCTGTGTGTGTGTATCTGTCACTGTGTCTGTCTGTCCCTGTGTGTGTCTGTCTGTCCCTGTGTGTGTGTATCTGTCACTGTGTGTGTCTGTCTGTCACTGTGTTTGTCTGTCACTGTGTTTGTCTGTCACTGTATTTGTCACTGTCTCTGTCACAGTGTCTCTGTCACAGTGTGTCTGTCACTGAGTGTGTCACAGTGTGTCTGTCGCTGTGTCTGCCTGTCACAGTGTGTGTCTGTCACTGTCCTAACTACTAATACGCTCACGATAAAAGAGACCCAAAACCTCAGGTGAATCATTTTCCTTTTTCTCCAAAAAAAGCCAAAACCCGTGAGATCATCAACAACCTCAACAACAAGCTCCACAGCCCCGCCCCCTCTGGTGTCTCCACGGCAACAAGCAGTCCTGGCAGGAAGGTGAGTGGTGGCCTCACTCTGGCTGGGGGCGGAGCTAGTGTAATTGGTCCGTGATTGGTTAAATTATTTAGAATTTACCTCACCTCATTCTCTCTATGCTTGTTTGTAAGGTTTTCACGCAATGCAGCTTCTCTCCCAGTCCTGTGTGTCTCTCCCATCTCTCAGCTTGTCTCAGACTATTAAAACTCCCTGATGTACAGGTCCCCTCCGCCCCCAAGGTGACTGACCCCCCCGGGAAGCCTCCTATCTCATCCAGAGCAGCGGAAGGGGAAAGGCAAGACCACACAGCGCCCCCAGGTGGCTGGAGGACCTTACACAAGACAGGCAGCTCAGGTGCCCTTGGGGTAGCAGGGCTTGCAGGGGGTAACCGAGAGCCGAGCACGACCCTGGATTCCTCCCACGGGGTGACGCGCTCCGCCTCCAGCCCTCGGCTCAGCAGCACAGACTCCGACAGCAGGGTATGGCAGCACACCTGTCTGACACACACCTGTATATACTGTATACATAAATACACTGACACAGGAAACACACCTGTCTGACACACACACCTGTACATACTGTATACATAAATACACTGACACAGGAAACACACCTGTCTGACACACACACCTGTCCATACTGTATACATAAATACACTGACACAGGTAACACACCTGTCTGACACACACACCTGTACATATTGTATACATAAATACACTGACACAGGTCACACACCTGTCTGACACACACACCTGTACATATTGTATACATAAATACACTGACACAGGTAACACACCTGTCTGACACACACACCTGTACATATTGTATACATAAATACACTGACACAGGTAACACACCTGTCTGACACACACACCTGTACATACTGTATACATAAATACACTGACACAGGTAACACACCTGTCTGACACACACACCTGTACATATTGTATACATTAATACACTGACACAGGTCACACCTGTCTGACACACACACCTGTACATATTGTATACATTAATACACTGACACAGGTCACAGCTGTCTGACACACACACCTGTACATATTGTATACATTAATACACTGACACAGGTCACACCTGTCTGACACACACACCTGTACATATTGTATACATTAATACACTGACACAGGTAACACACCTGTCTGACACACACACCTGTACATATTGTATACATTAATACACTGACACAGGTCACACCTGTCTGACACACACACCTGTACATATTGTATACATTAATACACTGACACAGGTAACACACCTGTCTGACACACACACCTGTCTATACTGTATACATAAATACACTGACACAGGAAACACACCTGTCTGACACACACACCTGTCCATACTGTATACATAAATACACTGACACAGGTAACACACCTGTCTGACACACACACCTGTACATATTGTATACATTAATACACTGACACAGGTCACACCTGTCTGACACACACACCTGTTCATACTGTATACATAAATACACTGACACAGGTAACACACCTGTCTGACACACACACCTGTCTATACTGTATACATAAATACACTGACACAGGTAACACACCTGTCTGACACACACACCTGTTCATACTGTATACATAAATACACTGACACAGGTAACACACCTGTCTGACACACACACCTGTACATATTGTATACATAAATACACTGACACAGGTCACACCTGTCTGACACACACACCTGTACATACTGTATACATAAATACACTGACACAGGTAACACACCTGTCTGACACACACACCTGTACATACTGTATACATAAATACACTGACACAGGTAACACACCTGTCTGACACACACACCTGTCCATACTGTATACATAAATACACTGACACAGGAAACACACCTGTCTGACACACACACCTGTACATATTGTATACATAAATACACTGACACAGGAAACACACCTGTCTGACACACACACCTGTACATACTGTATACATAAATACACTGACACAGGTAACACACCTGTCTGACTCACACACCTGTACATACTGTATACATAAATACACTGACACAGGTAACACACCTGTCTGACACACACACCTGTACATATTGTATACATTAATACACTGACACAGGTCACACCTGTCTGACACACACACCTGTACATACTGTATACATAAATACACTGACACAGGTAACACACCTGTCTGACACACACACCTGTACATACTGTATACATAAATACACTGACACAGGTAACACACCTGTCTGACACACACACCTGTACATACTGTATACATAAATACACTGACACAGGTAACACACCTGTCTGACACACACACCTGTACATATTGTATACATTAATACACTGACACAGGTCACACCTGTCTGACACACACACCTGTCCATACTGTATACATAAATACACTGACACAGGTAACACACCTGTCTGACACACACACCTGTACATATTGTATACATAAATATACTGACACAGGAAACACACCTGTCTGACACACACACCTGTCCATACTGTATACATAAATACACTGACACAGGTAACACACCTGTCTGACACACACACCTGTCTATACTGTATACATAAATACACTGACACAGGTAACACACCTGTCTGACACACACACCTGTACATACTGTATACATAAATACACTGACACAGGTAACACACCTGTCTGACACACACACCTGTACATATTGTATACATAAATACACTGACACAGGTCACACCTGTCTGACACACACACCTGTACATACTGTATACATAAATACACTGACACAGGTAACACACCTGTCTGACACACACACCTGTACATATTGTATACATAAATATACTGACACAGGTAACACACCTGTCTGACACACACACCTGTACATACTGTATACATAAATACACTGACACAGGTAACACACCTGTCTTGACACACACACCTGTACATATTGTATACATAAATATACTGACACAGGAAACACACCTGTCTGACACACACACCTGTCCATACTGTATACATAAATACACTGACACAGGTAACACACCTGTCTGACACACACACCTGTCTATACTGTATACATAAATACACTGACACAGGTAACACACCTGTCTGACACACACACCTGTACATACTGTATACATAAATACACTGACACAGGTAACACACCTGTCTGACACACACACCTGTACATATTGTATACATAAATATACTGACACAGGTAACACACCTGTCTGACACACACACCTGTACATATTGTATACATTAATACACTGACACAGGTCACACCTGTCTGACACACACACCTGTACATACTGTATACATAAATACACTGACACAGGAAACACACCTGTCTGACACACACACCTGTACATACTGTATACATAAATACACTGACACAGGTAACACACCTGTCTGACACACACACCTGTACATATTGTATACATTAATACACTGACACAGGTCACACCTGTCTGACACACACACCTGTACATACTGTATACATAAATACACTGACACAGGTAACACACCTGTCTGACACACACACCTGTACATATTGTATACATAAATACACTGACACAGGTAACACACCTGTCTGACACACACACCTGTACATATTGTATACATAAATACACTGACACAGGAAACACACCTGTCTGACACTTGAGTGCGATTGCTCTGGGCTCTTCGGAAACAGCTGTTTTTGCCTCTGCAGGAGCCCAGGCTGGCTCGTGTTCCCCCCACGCCCGCCCGCCGTCTCTTCAGTGTCTCGGACAGCAGCCAGGATGCCCCGAGCAGGTGAGCTGGACAGGGGGCGCCACTGCGCTGTGGTTTTGTCCCTGGCGTGTTTCTGATCGGGGGTGTATCCCTTCTCTCCCTCCTTCAGCGGTTCGCTGGCCCGGAGCTCCTCGTACACGCGACGCCTCCACAGCCAATCCGGGAGCGACTCCTCCCCCGCCGTGCCACGCAGGTCAGTCCATGGGGCATGGGCTCGACTGGTCGGGTCTGAGCTGAACTGGGTTCTATGCTGGACTGAGTAGACCTAGTCAGGACTGGACTGGGGATGAACTGGGCTCAACTGGTTGGGTCTGACCTTAAGTGGGCTCTGTGATAGACTGAGTGGACATACTCTGGACTGGACTGGGGCTGAGCTGTCCTAAAGTGGTCTGGTCTAAGCTGGGTTGGGGCTGAGCTTGGTTTGACAAGACAGGCTTGCTGAGGGCTTAACTGGGCTGGATTATTGTGGAGCTAAATTGGACTGGAAAGTCATAACCTGCGGCTTCCAGCTTTTCTGCAGAGGACAGGATTGGTTCACATCGGTGTGGGCGTGCACCTGTGCTGTGCACCTGTGGCAGGTCAGGGTGTGGCTGGGCTGTGCTGATCTTCTGCTCTTCCCTCAGCTCCTCCTTTGGGCGCAGACCAGACGTCTCCACGGCAACCTCCGTGACCACGGCAACTTCCTCTTCCACCCTCAACCGCCCGAACAGCCTCTTGGCACAGAGGTACCGGACTGTCTGAGCTCACCTGTACTCCTGTCTGAGCTCACCCGTACACCTGTCTGAGCTTGTACCTGGGTTCACTTGTCTGAGCTCACCTGTACTCCTGTCTGAGCTTGTACCTGGGTTCACTTGTCTGAGCTCACCTGTTCTCCTGTCTGAGCTCACCCGTACTCCTGTCTGACTACAGCCAACATGTTCCCAGATCTCCCAGAGCTCCCAGGCTGCCTGTGTTGTGTTAGGTCTTCCAGCAGCCAGAGGGCGCTATGCGATCCAGCCTCTCCCCTTCCATTGCTCCATATGCTGTATTGGGCTAATGCATGTGATGTTGCTAACTCCACTCGTCACTTGGTAACTGTAAAACTTAGGGCGCTTTCTAACCAGTGTTTCCCATGTTCCTCCACTCCTCTAGACTGGTACTTGAACAGGCAGACAAGAAGGAGCCTGTTCCCATAACAACAACCTCAACCACAAGCACCACAACAGCAGGCCAGGGCGAGGCCAAAGAGAGGCGCAGGTGAGGTGGGCAGGAAGTGACCTCGTGGTGTGCCCTCCGCGGCTCCCCTGTGCTACGCTCTGAGCTCGGTTCTGTTGGTGCTGTGCAGGTCCTACCTGACGCCAGTGCGGGACGAGGAGGCTGAGGCTCAAAGAAGGGCCAAGTCCAGAGACGCCCGGCGGACCCGCCGCTCCACTCAGGTACCGCAACCCGACCGGCTCAGAGCCCGTCAAATCGCACACAGAAGTTCAGCACTGGGGCTGGGGACAGGCAGACAGGGGAACCCAGGTACAAGCTCAGACAAGTGAACCCAGGTACAAGCTCAGACAGGAGTACAGGTGAGCTCAGACAAGTGAACCCAGGTACAAGCTCAGACAGGTGTACAGGTGAGCTCAGACAAGTGAACCCAGGTACAAGCTCAGACAGGTGTACAGGTGAGCTCAGACAAGTGAACCCAGGTACAAGCTCAGACAAGTGAACCCAGGTACAAGCTCAGACAGGTCTACAGGTGAGCTCAGACAAGTGAACCCAGGTACAAGCTCAGACAAGTGAACCCAGGTACAAGCTCAGACAGGTGTACAGGTGAGCTCAGACAAGTGAACGCAGGTACAAGCTCAGACAAGTGAACCCAGGTACAAGCTCAGACAGGTGTACAGGTGAGCTCAGACAGGAGTACGGGTGAGTTCAGACAGGAGTACAGGTGAGCTCAGACACGAGTACAGGTGAGCTCAGACAGGTGTACGGGTGAGCTCACACAGGAGTACGGGTGAGCTCACACAGGAGTACAGGTGAGCTCAGACAGGTGTACCCGTGAGCTCAGACAGGTGTACCCGTGAGCTCAGACAGGTATACAGGTGAGCTCTGACAGGAGTATGGGTGAGTTCTGACAGGTGTACGGGTGAGCTCAGACAGGAGTACAGGTGAGCTCAGACAAGTGAACCCAGGTACAACCTCAGACAGGAGTACGAGTGAGCTCAGACAGGAGTACAGGTCAGCTCAGACAAGTGAACCCAGGTACAACCTCAGACAGGTGTACGGGTGAGCTCAGACAGGAGTACGGGTGAGCTCAGACAGGAGTACAGGTCAGCTCAGACAAGTGTACCCAGGTACAAGCTCAGACAGGAGTACGAGTGAGCTCAGACAGGAGTACAGGTGAGCTCAGACAGGTGTACAGGTGAGCTCAGACAGGTGTACGGGTGAGCTCAGACAGGTGTACCCGTGAGCTCAGACAGGTGTACAGGTGAGCTCACACAGGAGTATGGGTGAGCTCTGACAGGTGTATGGGTGAGCTCAGACAGGTGAACCCAGGTACAACCTCAGACAGGAGTACGAGTGAGCTCAGACAGGAGTACAGGTGAGCTCAGACAGGAGTACAGGTGAGCTCAGACAGGAGTACGGGTGAGCTCAGACAAGTGAACCCAGGTACAACCTCAGACAGGAGTACGAGTGAGCTCAGACAGGAGTACAGGTGAGCTCAGACAGGAGTACGGATGAGCTCAGACAGGAGTACGGGTGAGCTCAGACAGGAGTACAGGTGAGCTCAGACAGGAGTACGGATGAGCTCAGACAGGAGTACGGGTGAGCTCAGACAGGAGTACGGGTGAGCTCAGACAGGAGTACGGATGAGCTCAGACAGGAGTACGGGTGAGCTCAGACAGGAGTACGGGTGAGCTCAGACAGGAGTACAGGTGAGCTCAGACAGGAGTACGGATGAGCTCAGACAGGAGTACGGGTGAGCTCAGACAAGTGAACCCAGGTACAACCTCAGACAGGAGTACGAGTGAGCTCAGACAGGAGTACAGGTGAGCTCAGACAGGAGTACGGATGAGCTCAGACAGGAGTACGGATGAGCTCAGACAGGAGTACTGATGAGCTCAGACAGGAGTACGGGTGAGCTCAGACAGGAGTACGGGTGAGCTCAGACAGGAGTACGGGTGAGCTCAGACAAGTGAACCCAGGTACAACCTCAGACAGGAGTACGGGTGAGCTCAGACAGGAGTACAGGTGAGCTCAGACAGGAGTACAGGTGAGCTCAGACAGGTGTACTGGTGAGCTCAGACAGGAGTACGGGTGAGCTCAGACAGGAGTATGGATGAGCTCAGACAGGTGCACAGGTGAGCTTAGGTACATGTTCAGGTGAGCTCAGACAGGTGTACAGGCTCAGGTATGTGACTGCATGTGCTTGGTGTGTTCCAGGGTGTGACACTGACTGACCTGCAGGAGGCAGAGAAGACGGCGAAGACGGAGCAGAAAGAACGCGAGAAGAAGAAAGAGGATGAGGAGGAGAAGGAGAGAGAGGGCAGGCAGAGGCGAGGAGAGGAGGTATGTGAAGGGCAGGAGCCTGGCAGGGTGCAGGGAGAGACCTGACAGCAGAGGTCACTAGGCCTGCTGATGCTGTCTCTTTGTCCAGGAGGTCAGCTGGAGGTCCCGGATCGCCACGCTGCAGAAGTCGGACCTCCTGGGCCTGACCAGCCCGAGCGGAGCAGGCCGACCCACCCGGGCCCCAGCCTCACTGGTCTCAGAGGGGAGAGGTAGGGCATAGTCTTGTCCTCTGTCTCTGTGCCACTGTCTCTCTTCTACTCTTCTGTGTGACTGGCTCTTCTCTGCTGCATGTTCCCCAGACGGCCAGCAGGGCGGCGCCAGTGAGAGTGAGGAGCGGATGGGGGTGGCAGAGCGGCGAAGAGCTCGGGCAAGGAGGAGAGTAGCCCTGGGGCTCCACATCGGAGAGGTGAGTGAGTGGGGGGCGCGGAGAGAGGGGTGGGGAGGAGGGGTGCCGAGAGAGGAGATTTTCTGTGTCACTGGCACCTCCTTGTGTTTTTAGAGTGACCTCTGTGACAATGAACCCGGTGGGGAGGAGGAAGTAGGGGGCAGCATGCAGGACCCTGAAATACTGGTCAGTATGTCCATCTGTCTCTGTCTGTCTCCACCCTGTGTCCCTCTCTCAGTCTCGGCCCTGTGCTGTGGGCAGTGTGACTCTGTGTCCGCCCTGTGTCCCTCTCTCAGTCTCGGCCCTGTGCTGTGGGCAGTGTGACTCTGTGTCCGCCCTGTGTCCCTCTCTCAGTCTCGGCCCTGTGCTGTGGGCAGTGTGACTCTGTGTCCACCCTGTGTCCCTCTCTCAGTCTCGGCCCTGTGCTGTGGGCAGTGTGACTCTGTGTCCACCCTGTTTCCCTCTCTCAGTCTCAGCCCTGTGCTGTGGGCAGTGTGACTCTGTGTCCACCCTGTGTCCCTGTCTCAATCTCGGCCCTGTGCTGTGGGCAGTGTTACTCTGTGTCCACCCTGTGTCCCTGTCTCAGTCTCGGCCCTGTGCTGTGGGCAGTGTTACTCTGTGTCCACCCTGTGTCCCTGTCTCAGTCTCGGCCCTGTGCTGTGGGCAGTGTTACTCTGTGTCCACCCTGTGTCCCTGTCTCAGTCTCAGCCCTGTGCTGTGGGCAGTGTTACTCTGTGTCCACCCTGTGTCCCTGTCTCAGTCTCAGCCCTGTGCTGTGGGCAGTGTGACTCTGTGTCCACCCTGTGTCCCTGTCTCAGTCTCAGCCTTGTGCTGTGTGCAAACACTGATCTGCTCCCCTCCTCTCTCTCTGCAGGCTGACAGATTCAACAGACGGTGAGTAACAGTTTTCTTTCTGTAGGTCCTTCCTGCATGTCAGGCTGTGACAGGGTGAACCTCAGGGGTACCTGTGTGCCGATCCTCTCTGTGTGTCCCTCAGGCTGTGACAGGGTGAACCCCAGGGGTACCTGTGTGCCGATCCTTACTGTGTGTCCCTCAGGCTGTGACAGGGTGAACCCCAGGGGTACCTGTGTGTCCCTCAGGCTGTGACAGGGTGAACCTCAGGGGTACCTGTGTGCCTACCTTTCTGTGTCCCCCTCAGGCTGTGACAGAGTGAACCCCAGGGATACCTGTGTGCCGATTCTCTCTGTGTGTCCCTCAGGCTGTGAAAGGGTGAACCCCAGGGGTACCTGTGTGCCGATCCTCTCTGTGTGTCTTCAGGCTGTGAAAGGGTGAACCCCAGGGGTACCTGTGTGCCGATCCTCTCTGTGTGTCCCTCAGGCTGTGACAGGGTGAACCCCAGGGGTACCTGTGTGCCGATCCTTACTGTGTGACCATCAGGCTGTGACAGGGTGAACCCCAGGGGTACCTGTGTGCCGATCCTTACTGTGTGTCCCTCAGGCTGTGACAGGGTGAACCCCAGGGGTACCTGTGTGCCGATCCTTACTGTGTGTCCCTCAGGCTGTGACAGGGTGAACCTCAGGGTGATCCTGCGTCTGGCCCTGCTGAGGCTGGCTGAGGCTCTGCTCTCTGGGCTCAGCAGGACCACCTTCACATGACGTCCCTCCTGCCCCTCTGTCTCTCAGGCTCGGCTCCTCCGCCAATGACTGCTGTAGCCGTGGCCCCGCCCTCTGCGCAGACCCCGCCTCCGACACCAAGGACTACAGGAAGGTGGGAGGAGCGTCGCGGGACTACAGTTCCCAGAGGGCCGGCTGGTGGGGGGAGGATGCTGTGATGTGAATTAGGGCCTTCCCTTTCTCCGCCACTCCCTACGCTTTCCTTTCCTTCCCAGCGCGTCTGTCCGCGTGCCTCTTGGCTTGGATTGGGACGCAGGTCTGAGTGTGAATGTGTCGCTGCGCTTTGGGTGGGCGTGTGTGTGAGAGGGAGGGCAGAGCAGAGTCTCATGGCGCTGTGTCTGTGTGCGCAGCTGTTCGAGAAGCTGTCCCAGGAGAACTCCCAGCTGCAGGCCCAGCTCCAGGACACCCAGCGACTCATCAGCCAGACCCGCCTGGACCTGGACAAGGCCACTCAGGTCCCGGCGTCCCCTGTCCGAGATGTAGTAGCATTGCCATAGTAACTCTGCCCTGTGACGCCCATGCTAACGTACACAACTCCTCTCTCCACAGAGACAGGAGCGCTTTGCGGACTGCACTGCTCTCCTGGAGCTGGAGAGAAAGGTGAGGGAGAGGAGACAGGAAATAGGAGATACTCCAGTCCACATGTCATGTCAGGTCAAGCCTTACCACCAATCACATCAAAGACCTGGGGGTTGGGGCGGGTCAAGTCTTTCCATCAATCACAGCAAAGACCTGGGGGCTGGGGCGGGTCAAGTCTTTCCACCAATCACAGCAAAGACACGTTTGTTAGGGCGGTGTCAAGCCATTCCACCAATCACAGCAAAGAGACCTGGGGGCTAGAGCGGGATTATGCCTTTCCACCAATCACAGCAATCCACAGCTGGCATCCCCGTGAAGCCCAGCAGGAGTGAGTCAGCAGGTCAGTACCTGGATGGGAGACTCCTGGGAAAGCTGAGGCTGCTGCTGGAAGAGGTGTTAGTGGGGCCAGTAGGGGGCGCTCACACTGCGGTCTGTGTGGGTCCTAATGCCCCAATATAGTGACGGGGACACTATACTGTAAAAAAGGCGCCGTCCTTCAGATGAGATGTAAAACCGAGGTCCTGACTCTCTGTGGTCATTAAAAATCAGGGCGTTTCTCGAGAAGAGTAGAGGTGTTACCCCGGTGTCCTGGCCATCCCATCCCAGTACACACTTCTTTGCTGTGATTGGCAGGTTGTCTCCAACGTCAGCTCTATTTTCTAATTGGTTCTCAGGTTGGTTCCACTCAGCCCTCTGTGTTTGTGCTGTGATGGGCTGTGTTTGTGTTGTGATTGTGTTTGTGCTGTGATTTGCTGCGTTTGTGTTGTGTTTGTGTTTGTTCTGTGATTGGCTGTGTTTGTGCTGTGATTGTGTTTGTGCTGTGATTGGCTGTGTTTGTGTTGTGATTGTGTTTGTTCTGTGATTGGCTGTGTTTGTGCTGTGATTGTGTTTGTGCTGTGATTGGCTGTGTTTGTGCTGTGATTGGCTGTGTTTGTGCTGTGATTGTGTTTGTGCTGTGATTGGCTGTGTTTGTGCTGTGATTGTGTTTGTGCTGTGATTGTGTTTGCGCTGTGATTGTGTTTGCGCTGTGATTGGCTGTGTTTGTGTTGTGATTGTGTTTGCGCTGTGATTGGCTGTGTTTGTGTTGTGATTGTGTTTGCGCTGTGATTGGCTGTGTTTGTGTTGTGATTGTGTTTGTGCTGTGATTGGCTGTGTTTGTGTTGTGATTGTGTTTGGGCTGTGATTGGCTGTGTTTGAGTTGTGATTGTGTTTGTGCTGTGATGGGCTGTGTTTGAGTTGTGATTG
The DNA here is from genome assembly GCF_040954835.1 of Lepisosteus oculatus. Lineage (NCBI taxonomy): Eukaryota > Metazoa > Chordata > Actinopteri > Semionotiformes > Lepisosteidae > Lepisosteus > Lepisosteus oculatus. The sequence goes on from NC_090716.1 coordinate 329,110, forward strand.
TGTTTGTGCTGTGATGGGCTGTGTTTGAATTGTGATTGTGTTTGTGCTGTGTTTGTGTTGTGATTGGCTGTGTTTGTGCTGTGATTGTGTTTGTGCTGTGTTTGTGCTGCGATTGGCTGTGTTTGTGTTGTGATTGTGTTTGCGCTGTGATTGGCTGTGTTTGTGTTGTGATTGTGTTTGTTCTGTGATTGGCTGTGTTTGTGCTGTGATTGTGTTTGTGCTGTGATTAGCTGTGTTTGTGCTGTGATTGTGATTGTATTTGTGCTGTGGTTGTGTTTGTGCTGTGATTGTGTTGTGATTGTGTTTGTGCTGTAATTGGCTGCGTTTGTGTTGTGATTGTGTTTGCGCTGTGATTAGCTGTGTTTGTGTTGTGATTGTGTTTGTTCTGTGATTGGCTGTGTTTGTGTTGTGATTGTGTTTGCGCTGTGATTAGCTGTGTTTGTGTTGTGATTGTGTTTGTGCTGTGTTTGTGTTGTGATTGTGTTTGCGCTGTGATTGGCTGCGTTTGTGTTGTGAGTGTGTTTGTGCTGTGATTGTGTTTGTGCTGTGATTGGCTGTGTTTGTGTTGTGATTGTGTTTGTGCTGTGATTGGCTGTGTTTGTGCTGTGATTGTGTTTGTGTTGTGTTTGTGCTGTGATTGGCTGTGTTTGTGCTGTGATTGTGTTTGTGCTGTGATTGGCTGTGTTTGTGTTGTGTTTGTGTTGTGATTGTGTTTGTGCTGTGATGGGCTGTGTTTGTGTTGTGATTGTGTTTGTGTTGTGATTGTGTTTGTGCTGTGATGGGCTGTGTTTGTGTTGTGTTTGTGCTGTGATTGTGTTTGTGCTGTGATTGGCTGTGTTTGTGTTGTGATTGTGTTTGTGTTGTGATTGTGTTTGTGCTGTGATGGGCTGTGTTTGTGTTGTGATTGTGTTTGTGCTGTGATTGGCTGTGTTTGTGCTGTGATTGTGTTTGTGCTGTGATTGGCTGTGTTTGTGTTGTGATTGTGTTTGTGTTGTGATTGTGTTTGTGCTGTGATGGGCTGTGTTTGTGTTGTGATTGTGTTTGTGCTGTGATTGGCTGTGTTTGTGTTGTGTTTGTGCTGTGATTGTGTTTGTGCTGTGATTGGCTGTGTTTGTGTTGTGATTGTGTTTGTGTTGTGCTGTGATGGGCTGTCAGGGCCTGAATCATCTGTGTCTCTGCAGGAGCGACGGATGCTGGAGAAGCGGATCTCAGAGCTGGAGGAGGAGCTGAAGGTCAGATCCAGATCACATTCAGACACCTTTACTGCCATCACTGTCACCAAAGCAAGAACAATAATTACACTTTTACAGACATTTACAATAAAAGCGTTGAGAGACAGGCTCACTATTCCTCAGGCTGAGACAGGAGATCACACACTGTATTATTATTATTGAGAGACAGGCTCACTGTTCCTCAGGCTGGGACAGGAGATCACACACTGTATTATTATTATTGAGAGAAAGGCTCACTGTTCCTCAGGCTGGGACAGGAGATCACACACTGTATTATTATTATTGAGAGACAGGCTCACTGTTCCTCAGGTTGGGACAGGAGATCACACACTGTATTATTATTATTGAGAGACAGGCTCACTGTCTGTTCCTCAGGCTGGGACAGGAGATCACACACTGTATTATTATTATTGAGAGACAGGCTCACTGTCTGTTCCTCAGGCTGGGACAGGAGATCACACACTGTATTATTATTATTGAGAGACAGGCTCACTGTTCCTCAGGCTGGGACAGGAGGTCACACACTGTATTATTATTATTGAGAGACAGGCTCACTGTCTGTTCCTCAGGCTGGGACAGGAGAACACACACTGTATTATTATTATTGAGAGACAGGCTCACTGTTCCTCAGGCTGGAACAGGAGATCACACACTGTACTATTATTATTGAGAGACAGGCTCACTGTCTGTTCCTCAGGCTGTGACAGGAGATCACACACTGTATTATTATTATTGAGAGACAGGCTCACTGTCTGTTCCTCAGGCTGTGACAGGAGATCACACACTGTATTATTATTATTGAGAGACAGGCTCACTGTTCCTCAGGCTGGGACAGGAGATCACACACTGTATTATTATTATTGAGAGACAGGCTCACTGTCTGTTCCTCAGGCTGGGACAGGAGATCACACACTGTATTATTATTATTGAGAGACAATCTCACTGTCTGTTCCTCAGGCTGTGACAGGAGATCACACACTGTATTATTATTATTGAGAGACAGACTCACTGTTCCTCAGGCTGTGACAGGAGATCACACACTGTATTATTATTGAGAGACAGGCTCACTGTCTGTTCCTCAGGCTGTGACAGGAGATCACACACTGTATTATTATTATGGAGAGACAGCCTCACTGTTCCTCAGGCTGGGACAGGAGATCACACACTGTATTATTATTCTATAGCAATGTAGTGGTATAGAGAACAGGGACTGGGTCAGTGCTGTAGTGGACAGGGGTGGGGTCAGTGCTGTAGTGGACGGGGGTGGGGTCAGTGTGTATTGATCTGGATCTGGGTCAGTGCTGTAGTGGACGGGGGTCAGATCAGTATGTGTTGACCAGTATGTGTCTCTTGCCCCAGGTGCTGGGAGATCTGAAGTCGGATAACCTGCGTCTGAAGGACGAGAACGGTGCTCTGATCCGCGTCATCAGCAAGCTGTCCAAGTAGAGGGAGGGCCCTCTCCGCCACAGTGCCAAAGGAGGAACACACGGAGCACCAGCACCTGACCTTTCACCTGACCTTTCACCCTAACTGACTCATGGCAAATAAGAGACTGTTGACACAAACATTCCATTCTGTCCTGGAGGCTCCTACTGCTCCTCACCTGACTGTGTGTCCGATCACTTGATCAATCGTGGTGATTGTCTGTTCTGCCCATCAGCAGGCCTCCTCCTGTGGCTGAGCTACCAAAGCGTGAGACTGTGTGTGTGGGACTGTGTGCTTGGGACCGTCAGTGCGTGACCATCTGTGTATGACCGTGTGTGTGACCATCTGTGTGTATGGGACTGTCAGTGTGTGACCATCTGTGTGACCATCTGTGTGACCATCTGTGTGTGTGTGTGTGTGTGTGTGTGTGTGTGTGTGTGTGTGTGTGACCGTCTATGTGACCATCTGTGTGTGTGACCGTCAGTGTGGGACCGTGTGTGTGTGGCTGTGTGTGTGTGACCGTCAGTGTGGGGCTGTGTGTGTGTGACCCTCAGTGTGGGGCTGTGTGTGTGGGACTGTCAGTGTGGGGCTGTGTGTGTGGGACTGTCAGGTCAGGGCTGTGTGTGTGGGACCATCTGTGTGGGACCATCTGTGTGGGACCGTCTGTGTGTGTGGGACTGTCAGTATGGCTATCTGGAGTGAGGTAGGTGTGTGTTTGTAGACCTGGGACAGCAAAAGGTCTAAACCATGAGCCAGTTCTTCAAACAGCTCTGTGTAGACCAGTACAGCCCAGTGTACACTGTACACACCAGTACAGATCTGTATTCCAACTGCAGATCAGAAAACACCATATATATCTGAATGAGGCAATATATTCTGTAAAGGCCAATATGAACTAGTACACCAGCACAGAGCAATGCTTCCAATTAGACTAGACCTCAGAAGACATGTTCTACTGCTCCTCACCAAGTCCTACATTTCGGAATTGAATTCCAGTTTCCACAGTGCACCAAAGAGAGGAAAATACCTTCAGAGCAACAGGCTCCACTCATACCAATATCATTAGAAAACATCTCAGTCCAGCTCATCTGTAACGTCACACTAACACTCCCTCATCAGACCTGTAGATACTGTAGACACTCAGTCCAGCTCCTCTGTAACTTCACACTAACACTCCCTCATCAGAGCTGTAGATACTGTAGAGACACTCAGTCCAGCTGATCTGTAACTTCACACTAACACTCCCTCATCAGAGCTGGAGATACTGTAGACACTCAGCCCAGCTCATCTGTAACTTCACACTAACACTCCCTCATCAGAGCTGTAGATACTGTAGACACTCAGTCCAGCTCATCTGTAACTTCACACTAACACTCCCTCATCAGAGCTGTAGATACTGTAGACACTCAGTCCAGCTCCTCTGTAACTTCACACTAACACTCCCTCATCAGAGCTGGAGATACTGTAGACACTCAGCCCAGCTCATCTGTAACTTCACACTAACACTCCCTCATCAGAGCTGTAGATACTGTAGACACTCAGTTCAGCTCCTCTGTAAATTCACACTAACACTCCCTCATCAGCTTTGTGTCATACCTCAATGTTAAGGTCAAAGGTCATCGCACAATGTCACAGATTAATTTTTTAAAACTAATATGCAATTATTCATTTATAATTATTTGTCCTTATTAATATTATTTTTACTTTTAGTTTGTCTAAAAATGTTGTGTTTTCTTTTACACAATGGAGGAAGTGTAGTATATATAAATGTATAACTGTACAAATATTATAAATAGCAGCCTTATAAAATGAAACAAGTACTTTGTTTTCTTAATATTTTTCACATTTTCTAATATATTAAACCGCTGTCACCCCAGCAGCACTTGATAATAAAGATGAGTGTTTGTCACCTGTAGTTGGACTGTGTCACTTCTCCTGAACTTGTGTGTCTCTGTCCCTGAGTGTCGACTGTGTCTCTCTGTCCCTGAGTGTCGGGCTGTGTGTCTCTCTGTCCCTGAGTGTCACGCTGTGTCTCTCTGTCCCTGAGTGTCAGGCTGTGTGTCTCTGTCCCTGAGTGTCGACTGTGTCTCTCTGTCCCTGAGTGTCAGGCTGTGTGTCTCTCTGTCCCTGAGTGTCACGCTGTGTGTCTCTCTCTCCCTGAGTGTCGACTGTGTCTCTCTGTCCCTGAGTGTCACGCTGTGTGTGTCTCTGTCCCTGAGTGTCGGCTGTGTCTCTCTGTCCCTGAGTGTCACGCTGTGTGTGTCTCTGTCCCTGAGTGTCAGCCTGTCTCTCTCTGTCCCTGAGTGTCAGGCTGTGTGTCTCTGTCCCTGAGTGTCAGGCTGTGTGTCTCTGTCCCTGAGTGTGGGGCTGTGTGTCTCTGTCCCTGAGTGTCGACTGTGTCTCTCTGTCCCTGAGTGTGGGGCTGTGTGTCTCTGTCCCTGAGTGTCACGCTGTGTGTGTCTCTCTCCCTGAGTGTCAGGCTGTGTGTCTCTGTCCCTGAGTGTTGGGCTGTGTGTCTCTCTGTCCCTTAGTGTCGGTGTGTCTGTCTCTGTTCCTGAGTGTCACGCTGTGTTTCTCTGTCCCTGAGTGTCAGGCTGTGTGTCTCTCTGTCCCTGAGTGTCACGCTGTGTGTCTCTCTGTCCCTGAGTGTCGACTGTGTCTCTCTGTCCCTGAGTGTCACGCTGTGTGTGTCTCTGTCCCTGAGTGTCAGGCTGTGTCTCTCTGTCCCTGAGTGTGGGGCTGTGTGTCTCTGTCCCTGAGTGTCGGGCTGTGTGTCTCTGTCCCTGAGTGTCAGGCTGTGTGTCTCTCTGTCCCTGAGTGTGGGGCTGTGTGTCTCTGTCCCTGAGTGTCGACTGTGTCTCTCTGTCCCTGAGTGTGGGGCTGTGTGTCTCTGTCCCTGAGTGTCACGCTGTGTGTGTCTCTCTCCCTGAGTGTCAGGCTGTGTGTCTCTGTCCCTGAGTGTTGGGCTGTGTGTCTCTGTCCCTGAGTCAGGCTGTGTGTGTCTCTGTCCCTTAGTGTCGGTGTGTCTGTCTCTGTTCCTGAGTGTCACGCTGTGTTTCTCTGTCCCTGAGTGTCAGGCTGTGTGTCTCTCTGTTCCTGAGTGTCACGCTGTGTCTCTCTGTCCCTGAGTGTCAGGCTGTGTGTCTCTCTGTCCCTGAGTGTCACGCTGTGTGTCTCTCTGTCCCTGAGTGTCGACTGTGTCTCTCTGTCCCTTAGTGTCACGCTGTGTGTGTCTCTGTCCCTGAGTGTCAGGCTGTGTCTCTCTGTCCCTGAGTGTGGGGCTGTGTGTCTCTGTCCCTGAGTGTCGGGCTGTGTGTCTCTGTCCCTGAGTGTCAGGCTGTGTGTCTCTCTGTCCCTGAGTGTGGGGCTGTGTGTCTCTGTCCCTGAGTGTCGACTGTGTCTCTCTGTCCCTGAGTGTGGGGCTGTGTGTCTCTGTCCCTGAGTGTCACGCTGTGTGTGTCTCTCTCCCTGAGTGTCAGGCTGTGTGTCTCTGTCCCTGAGTGTTGGGCTGTGTGTCTCTGTCCCTGAGTCAGGCTGTGTGTGTCTCTGTCCCTTAGTGTCGGTGTGTCTGTCTCTGTTCCTGAGTGTCACGCTGTGTTTCTCTGTCCCTGAGTGTCAGGCTGTGTGTCTCTCTGTTCCTGAGTGTCACGCTGTGTCTCTCTGTCCCTGAGTGTCGACTGTGTGTCTCTCTGTCCCTGAGTGTCGACTGTGTGTCTCTCTGTCCCTGAGTGTCAGGCTGTGTGTCTCTCTGTCCCTGAGTGTCGACTGTGTGTCTCTCTGTCCCTGAGTGTCACGCTGTGTGTGTCTCTGTCCCTGAGTGTTGACTGTGTGTCTCTGTCCCTGAGTGTCAGGCTGTGTGTCTCTGTCCCTGAGTGTCAGGCTGTGTGTGTCTCTGTCCACAGGGCCACTACAGTAGTAGCTGAACTCTCCTTCCCTGCTGTCTGCACTCCAGATGTGCTCTTCCCTGGCCCGCTGCCCCTCCCCCCTCCTCTCTGTGCGCCTGGGCTCCTAATAAGGGCAGAGGCGCTGCTCTGTAAACATCTGGCGCTGCACCCTTATAAGGACAAACCGCAGGCACGCGGGCCCGCTTTTCCCAGGGTCTCGCTCCTGCGGACCAGCGGGCTGCCAGGCGGCGCCTCCGTGGCAGCAGCGCGCCGTCTAGCGGCCAGCTGAGGAACTGCGCCGCGGCCGGGGACTGAAAGTCCAGCCCTCACCGCCGTCCGGCGCGCAGACAGACCAGAGCCGCGGGGCAGTCAGCCGGACTGGGGCAGAGGTAGATGCAGCGTGGGGCTTCGCTACTTCAAGACACCTGAAAGCGTCTGTTCTCCCGGTCCGTTGGTCTCTGTCTGCGGGTCCCGCTGCAGGAAACTCGGAGCGCATCCCGGCGGGGAGCGCAGCTGCTCGGGGGACTGGTAAACACGGCGTGCATTGTTATTATTAGTGGACACATTATTGTTATTTTTTTATTATTATAACAATAATTAGTAGTAGTAGTATTGTCTTCTTGTCTTTGCCCGCTCAGTTTGCAAACTTTCACTTCCTGCTCGGCTCCTCCTCTCCGTGACGCGTCCCGGAGTCGGATTTCCGATTCAAAACTTTTATCTGGCAGTGCTGCCAAAACAAGAACACGAGAATTTCAACAAAAACCTTATTGTCTGTTCCTCAGGCTGGGCCAGGAGATCACACACTGTATTATTATTATTGAGACAGGCTCACTGTTCCTCAGGCTGGGACAGGAGATCACACACTGTATTATTATTATTGAGAGACAGGCTCACTGTCTGTTCCTCAGGCTGTGACAGGAGATCACACACTGTATTATTATTATTGAGAGACAGGCTCACTGTTCCTCAGGCTGGGACAGGAGATCACACACTGTATTATTATTATTGAGAGACAGGCTCACTGTTCCTCAGGCTGGGTCAGGAGGTCACACACTGTATTATTATTATTGAGAGACAGGCTCACTGTCTGTTCCTCAGGCTGGGACAGGAGATCACACACTGTATTATTATTATTGAGAGACAGGCTCACTGTTCCTCTGGCTGGGACAGGAGATCACACTGTATTATTATTATTGAGAGACAGGCTCACTGTCTGTTCCTCAGGCTGGACAGGAGATCACACACTGTATTATTATTATTAAGAGACAGGCTCACTGTTCCTCAGGCTGGGACAGGAGAACACGCACTGTATTATTATTATTGAGAGACAGGCTCACTGTCTGTTCCTCAGGCTGGAACAGGAGATCACACACTGTATTATTATTATTGAGAGACAGGCTCACTGTTCCTCAGGCTGGGACAGGAGAACACGCACTGTATTATTATTGAGAGACAGGCTCACTGTCTGTTCCTCAGGCTGGAACAGGAGATCACACACTGTATTATTATTATTGAGAGACAGGCTCACTGTTCCTCAGGCTGGGACAGGAGATCACACTGTATTATTATTATTGAGAGACAGGCTCACTGTTCCTCTGGCTGGGACAGGAGATCACACTGTATTATTATTATTGAGAGACAGGCTCACTGTTCCTCAGGCTGGGACAGGAGATCACACACTGTATTATTATTATTGAGAGACAGGCTCACAGTCTGCTCCTCAGGCTGGAACAGGAGATCACACACTGTATTATTATTATTGAGAGACAGGCTCACTGTTCCTCAGGCTGGGACAGGAGAACACGCACTGTATTATTATTATTGAGAGACAGGCTCACAGTCTGCTCCTCAGGCTGGAACAGGAGATCACACACTGTATTATTATTATTGAGAGACAGGCTCACTGTTCCTCAGGCTGGGACAGGAGATCACACACTGTATTATTATTATTGAGAGACAGGCTCACAGTCTGCTCCTCAGGCTGGAACAGGAGATCACACACTGTATTATTATTATTGAGAGACAGGCTCACTGTTCCTCAGGCTGGGACAGGAGAACACGCACTGTATTATTATTATTGAGAGACAGGCTCACAGTCTGCTCCTCAGGCTGGAACAGGAGATCACACACTGTATTATTATTATTGAGAGACAGGCTCACTGTTCCTCAGGCTGTGACAGGAGATCACACACTGTATTATTATTGAGAGACAGGCTCACTGTTCCTCAGGCTGGGACAGGAGATCACACACTGTATTATTATTATTGAGAGACAGGCTCACTGTTCCTCAGGCTGGGACAGGAGATCACACACTGTATTATTATTATTGAGAGACAGGCTCACAGTCTGCTCCTCAGGCTGGGACAGGAGATCACACACTGTATTATTATTATTGAGAGACAGGCTCACTGTTCCTCAGGCTGGGACAGGAGATCACACACTGTATTATTATTATTGAGAGACAGGCTCACTGTCTGTTCCTCAGGCTGGGACAGGAGATCACACACTGTATTATTATTATTGAGAGACAGGCTCACTGTCTGTTCCTCAGGCTGGGACACTGAGCGTCAGGGTGTGTTTGTCCTTGCTGTCTCTTGCCCTGGTCAGACTGTGGACACTGACCCTGCAGACCGGAGGCAGGGCTGCCGTGCTGTGGGTGACCGTGTGTGTGCTGTGTGGGCAGAGCATGAGTGCCGGGCAGAGCCCGCCGGGGTCCCGCCAGCCCGACACCCGTGACGACCCCTACGTCTTCACCGCCGACTCACTGCCCTCAGACCCGCGCTTCCTGGCCACGGTCGCCAACGGCTACCTGGGCACGCGGGCGTTCGGCAGCGTCCTGCACGTGGGCGGCATCTACAACGGCCTGGCCGGCGCCTGCCACCGCGCCGACGTGCCCTCGCCCCTGGCCGTGCAGCTGGAGCTGCCCCAGGCTGGCACTGGCCCCCCGAGACACAGCTACACCCTGGACACGCGTCGAGGTATGAGCACCCCGGGGCACTCGAGGTGGAAGAACATCCCTCTGGGAGGAGTGGGAAGTGAGATACTGAGGGGTGAGATACTGAAGAGTGAGATACTGTGGGGTGAGATACTGAGGGGTGAGGGGTGAAATACTGTGGGGTGAGATACTGAGGGGTCAGATACTGAGGAGTGAGATACTGAGGAGTGAGATACTGTGGGGTGAGATACTGAGGGGTGAGGGGTGGGATACTGAGGGGTGAGGAGTGAGATACTGAAAAGTCAGATACTGAGGGGTGAGGAGTGAGATACCGAGGGGTGGGATACTGAGGGGTGAGGAGTGAGATACTGAGGGGTGAGATACTGAGGGGTGAGGAGTGAGATACTGAAAAGTGAGATACTGAGGGGTGACGAGTGAGATACCAAGGAGTGGGATACTGAGGGGTGAGATACTGAGGGGTGAGGGGTGAGATACTGAGGGGTGAGGAGTGAGATACCAAGGGGTGGGATACTGAGGAGTGAGTTACTGAGGGGTGAGATATGTCTCAGCAAGGGGTGAGGAGTGAGATACTGAAAAGTGCGATACTGAGGGGTGAGGAGTGAGATACCGAGGGGTGAGATACTGAGGGGTGAGGGGTGGGATACTGAGGGGTGAGATACTGAGGGGTGAGGAGTGAGATACTGAAAAGTCAGATACTGAGGGGTGAGGAGTGAGATACCGAGGGGTGGGATACTGAGGGGTGAGGAGTGAGATACTGAGGGGTGAGATACTGAGGGGTGAGATACTGAGGGGTGAGGAGTGAGATACTGAAAAGTGAGATACTGAGGGGTGACGAGTGAGATACCAAGGAGTGGGATACTGAGGGGTGAGATACTGAGGGGTGAGGGGTGAGATACTGAGGGGTGAGGAGTGAGATACCAAGGGGTGGGATACTGAGGAGTGAGTTACTGAGGGGTGAGATATGTCTCAGCAAGGGGTGAGGAGTGAGATACTGAAAAGTGCGATACTGAGGGGTGAGGAGTGAGATACCGAGGGGTGGGATACTGAGGGGTGAGGAGTGAGATACTGAGGGGTGAGGGGTGGGATACTGAAAAGTGAGATACTGAGGGGTGAGGAGTGAGATACCAAGGAGTGGGATATGGGGGGGGGTTACTGAGGGGTGAGATACTGAGGGGTGAGGGGTGGGATACTGAAAAGTGAGATACTGAGGGGTGAGGAGTGAGATACCAAGGAGTGGGATATGGGGGGGGGTTACTGAGGGGTGAGATACTGAGGGGTGAGGGGTGAGATACTGAGGGGTGAGGGGTGGGATACTGAGGGGTGAGATACTGAGGGGTGAGGAGTGAGATACTGAAAAGTGAGATACTGAGGGGTGAGGAGTGAGATACCGAGGGGTGGGATACTGAGGGGTGAGGAGTGAGATACTGAGGGGTGAGATACTGAGGGGTGAGGAGTGAGATACTGAAAAGTGAGATACTGAGGGGTGAGGAGTGAGATACCAAGGAGTGGGATACTGAGGGGTGAGATACTGAGGGGTGAGGGGTGAGATACTGAGGGGTGAGGAGTGAGATACCAAGGAGTGGGATACTGAGGGGTGAGGCGTGAGATACTGAGGGGTGAGGCGTGAGATACTGAGGGGTGAGGGGTGGGATACTGAGGGGTGCGGAGTGAGATACTGAGGGGTGCGGAGTGAGATACTGAGGGGTGAGGAGTGAGTTACAGGGGAGTGAGATATCTCCCTGCCTCCCGCTCCAGGTGTGTTCTCCCACTGCCTCAGCAGCGGCGCTGTCAGCGTCTCCCAGGAGCTGTTCGCTCACCGGGCGTACCCCAACCTGCTGGCCATGGAGCTGAGGGTGGAGCGCAGGGCGACCCCTGGGGAGCCCGTCACAGTGCAGCTCCGCAGCGCGTTCGCTCCCCAGAGCGAGGACATCAGCCTCCAGGCGGGACCGGACTTCAGAGGGGGCCGGTGAGGCAGCTGTGGGTGGGGGGGGATGCGCGGGGCGAGCGTGGGGTGAGCGTGGCGTCCTCACAGCGCCCTGTCTTTCCCTCAGGCACGTGTTCGGACAGACTCTCACTCCAGAGGAGGCTGGAGGACCCCAGCCCCACGTGCACCTGATCTGGACGCCGGTGCCCTCCAGCCTGACGCTGCCCTCTGCGCGGAGTGAGGAATGCTGGGTGTTCCTCACCGCGGTGGCCGACAGCGCAGAGCGCGCTCAGAGCGCCTACGCCCTCGGCCTCTCTCTAATTGGCTCGGGCGACCTGAGCCCCTCCCACTGCCGGGCATGGGCGGAGCTTTGGCAGGGCTGCGGGGTGGAGCTGGTCGGCCCCTCCCCTGTGAGGCGGGCCGTGATTGGCTGCCTCTACTACCTGCTCAGCGCATTCCCACCCCTACACGACAGCAGCTTCCTGTTCGGGGGGGTCAGCCCCGGCGGCCTGTCCAATGGGAGGAGAGGGCAGGACTACTGGGGCCACGTGTTCTGGGACCAGGTGTGTGTCTCTGCCTGCCTGGGGCAGGCCCGGCTCGAACCCGGCCTCCTGGCCTCGCGACCAAACGCCCACCCGCCTGTCTGTGTTTCGGCAGGACACCTGGGTGTACCCTGGGATTGCTCTCTTCTACCCAGAGCTGGCACGCCATGTGTTGGGGTACCGGCTCAGAACCCTGCCAGGGGCAGCAGAGAACGCCAGGGCACAGGGGTGTCAGGTGAGTGGGGCATCAGGGTAGTGGGGCACAGGGGTGTCAGGTTAGTGGGGAGCAGAGTTGTCAGGTGACTGGGGTGTGAGGTGAGTGGGGTGCAGGGGTGTCAGGTCAGTGGGGCGCAGGGGTGTCAGGTTAGTGGGGTGTCAGGTTAGTGGGGCACAGGGGGGTCAGGTCAGTGGGGTGTCAGGTTAGTGGGGCACAGGGGTGTCAGGTCAGTGGGGTGTCAGGGTAGTGGGGCACAGGGGTGTCAGGTTAGTGGGGAGCAGAGTTGTCAGGTGACTGGGGTGTGAGGTGAGTGGGGTGCAGGGGTGTCAGGTTAGTGGGGCGCAGGGGTGTCAGGTGAGTGGGGCATCAGGTTAGTGGGGCACAGGGGTGTCAGGTGAGTGGGGCGCAGGGGTGTCAGGTCAGTGGGGCGCAGGGGTGTCAGGTTAGTGGGGTGTCAGGTGAGTGGGGCGCAGGGGTGTCAGGTGAGTGGGGCGCAGGGGTGTCAGGTCAGTGGGGCGCAGGGGTGTCAGGTTAGTGGGGTGTCAGGTGAGTGGGGTGCAGGGGTGTCAGGTGAGTGGGGTGTCAGGTTAGTGGGGCACAGGGGTGTCAGGTTAGTGGGGCGCAGGGGTGTCAGGTGAGTGGGGCATCAGGGTAGTGGGGCAGAGGGGTGTCAGGTTAGTGGGGAGCAGAGTTGTCAGGTGACTGGGGTGTGAGGTGAGTGGGGTGCAGGGGTGTCAGGTCAGTGGGGCGCAGGGGTGTCAGGTTAGTGGGGTGTCAGGTCAGTGGGGCGCAGGGGTGTCAGGTTAGTGGGGTGTCGGGTCAGTGGGGCGCAGGGGTGTCAGGTCAGTGGGGTGTCAGGTTAGTGGGGCACAGGGGTGTCAGGTGAGTGGGGTGTGAGGTGAGTGGGGTATCAGGGGTGTCAGGTGAAGTGCTGTTGTGTAGCTGTGCTGTTGTGTGTGCAGGGTGTGAAGTTTCCTTGGGAGAGTGCGCTGTCAGGAAAGGAGGTCTGCGAGGAGAAATTGTATGGACAGCAGGAGATCCACATCAACGGTGACGTCAGCCTGGCCTTCAGACAGTACCTGTACCTGACGCAGGTAAGCAGCTGTGTCTGTGATCTCCTGTGTGTGTACTCCCTTATAGACACACTGTCTGTGATCTCCTGTGTGTGTACTCCCTTATAGACACACTGTCTATGATCTCCTGTGTGTATTCTCCCTTATAGACACACTGTCTGTGATCTCCTGTGTGTGTTCTCCCTTATAGACACACTGTCTGTGATCTCCTGTGTGTGTTCTCCCTTATAGACACACTGTCTGTGATCTCCTGTGTGTGTTCTCCCTTATAGACACACTGTCTGTGATCTCCTGTGTGTATTCTCCCTTATAGACACACTGTCTGTGATCTCCTGTGTGTGTTCTCCCTTATAGACACACTGTCTGTGATCTCCTGTGTGTGTTCTCCCTTATAGACACACTGTCTGTGATCTCCTGTGTGTGTACTCCCTTATAGACACACTGTCTGTGATCTCCTGTGTGTACTCCCTTATAGACACACTGTCTGTGATCTCCTGTGTGTGTACTCCCTTATAGACACACTGTCTGTGATCTCCTGTGTGTGTACTCCCTTATAGACACACTGTCTATGATCTCCTGTGTGTATTCTCCCTTATAGACACACTGTCTGTGATCTCCTGTGTGTGTTCTCCCTTATAGACACACTGTCTGTGATCTCCTGTGTGTGTTCTCCCTTATAGACACACTGTCTGTGATCTCCTGTGTGTGTACTCCCTTATAGACACACTGTCTGTGATCTCCTGTGTGTACTCCCTTATAGACACACTGTCTGTGATCTCCTGTGTGTGTACTCCCTTATAGACACACTGTCTGTGATCACCTGTGTGTGTACCCCCTTATAGACACACTATCTGTGATCTCCTGTGTGTGTACTCCCTTATAGACACACTGTCTGTGATCTCCTGTGTGTATTCTCCCTTATAGACACACTGTCTGTGATCTCCTGTATGTGTACTCCCTTATAGACACACTGTCTGTGATCTCCTGTGTGTATTCTCCCCTATAGACACACTGTCTGTGATCACCTGTGTGTGTACTCTCTTATAGACACACTGTCTGTGATCTCCTGTGTGTGTACTCCCTTATAGACACACTGTCTGTGATCTCCTGTGTGTGTACTCCCTTATAGACACACTGTCTGTGATCTCCTGTGTGTGTACTCCCTTATAGACACACTGTCTGTGATCTCCTGTGTGTATTCTCCCCTATAGACACACTGTCTGTGATCTCCTGTGTGTGTACTCCCTTATAGACACACTGTCTGTGAGCTCCTGTGTGTGTACTCCCTTATAGACACACTGTCTGTGATCTCCTGTGTGTGTACTCCCTTATAGACTCACTGTCTGTGATCTCCTGTGTGTGTACTCCCCTATAGACACACTGTCTGTGATCTCCTGTGTGTATTCTCCCTTATAGACACATTGTCTGTGGTCTCCTGTGTGTGTACTCCCTTATAGACACACTGTCTGTGATCTCCTGTGTGTGTACTCCCTTATAGACACACTGTCTGTGATCTCCTGTGTGTATTCTCCCTTATAGACACACTGTCTGTGATCTCCTGTGTGTATTCTCCCTTATAGACACACTGTCTGTGATCTCCTGTGTTTGTACTCCCTTATAGACACACTGTCTGTGATCTCCTGTGTGTGTACTCCCTTATAGACACACTGTCTGTGATCTCCTGTGTGTACTCCCTTATAGACACACTGTCTGTGATCTCCTGTGTGTGTACTCCCTTATAGACACACTGTCTGTGATCTCCTGTGTGTGTACTCCCTTATAGACACACTGTCTGTGATCTCCTGTGTGTGTACTCCCTTATAGACACACTGTCTGTGATCTCCTGTGTTTGTACTCCCTTATAGACACACTGTCTGGGATCAGCTGTGTGTGTACTCCCTTATAGACACACTGTCTGTGATCTCCTGTGTGTATTCTCCCTTATAGACACACTGTCTGTGATCACCTGTGTGTGTACTCCCTTATAGACACACTGTCTGTGATCAGCTGTGTGTGTACTCCCTTATAGACACACTGTCTGTGATCTCCTGTGTGTGTACTCCCTAATAGACACACTGTCTGTGATCTTCTGTGTGTATTCTCCCTTATAGACACACTGTCTGTGGTCTCCTGTGTGTGTACTCCCTTATAGACACACTGTCTGTGATCTCCTGTGTGTATTCTCCCTTATAGACACACTGTCTGTGATCTCCTGTGTTTGTACTCCCTTATAGACACACTGTCTGTGATCTCCTGTGTGTGTACTCCCTTATAGACACACTGTCTGTGATCTCCTGTGTGTGTACTCCCTTATAGACACACTGTCTGTGATCAGCTGTGTGTGTACTCCCTTATAGACACACTGTCTGTGATCTCCTGTGTGTGTACTCCCTTATAGACACAGTCTGTGATCTCCTGTGTGTGCACTCCCTTATAGATACACTGTCTGTGATCTCCTGTGTGTGTACTCCCTTATAGACACACTGTCTGTGATCTCCTGTGTTTGTACTCCCTTATAGACACACTGTCTGTGATCAGCTGTGTGTGTACTCCCTTATAGACACACTGTCTGTGATCTCCTGTGTGTGTACTCCCTTATAGACACACTGTCTGTGATCTCCTGTGTGTATTCTCCCTTATAGACACACTGTCTGTGATCACCTGTGTGTGTACTCCCTTATAGACACACTGTCTGTGATCAGCTGTGTGTGTACTCCCTTATAGACACACTGTCTGTGATCTCCTGTGTGTGTACTCCCTAATAGACACACTGTCTGTGATCTTCTGTGTGTATTCTCCCTTATAGACACACTGTCTGTGGTCTCCTGTGTGTGTACTCCCTTATAGACACACTGTCTGTGATCTCCTGTGTGTATTCTCCCTTATAGACACACTGTCTGTGATCTCCTGTGTTTGTACTCCCTTATAGACACACTGTCTGTGATCTCCTGTGTGTGTACTCCCTTATAGACACACTGTCTGTGATCTCCTGTGTGTGTACTCCCTTATAGACACACTGTCTGTGATCTCCTGTGTGTGTACTCCCTTATAGACACACTGTCTGTGATCAGCTGTGTGTGTACTCCCTTATAGACACACTGTCTGTGATCTCCTGTGTGTGTACTCCCTTATAGACACAGTCTGTGATCTCCTGTGTGTGTACTCCCTTATAGATACACTGTCTGTGATCTCCTGTGTGTGTACTCCCTTATAGACACACTGTCTGTGATCTCCTGTGTTTGTACTCCCTTATAGACACACTGTCTGTGAACAGCTGTGTGTTTACTCCCTTATAGACACACTGTCTGTGATCTCCTGTGTGTATTCTCCCTTATAGACACACTGTCTGTGATCATCTGTGTGTGTACTCCCTTATAGACACACTGTCTGTGATCTCCTGTGTTTGTACTCCCTTATAGACACACTGTCTGTGATCTCCTGTGTGTGTACTCCCTTATAGACACACTGTCTGTGATCTCCTGTGTGTGTACTCGCTTATAGACACACTGTCTGTGATCTCCTGTGTGTATTCTCCCTTATAGACACACTGTCTCTGATCTCCTGTGTGTATTCTCCCTTATAGACACACTGTCTGTGATCTCCTGTGTCTATTCTCCCTTATAGACACACTGTCTGTGATCTCCTGTGTGTGTACTCCCTTATAGACACACAGTCTGTGATCAGCTGTGTGTGTACTCCCTTATAGACACACTGTCTGTGATCTCCTGTGTGTGTACTCCCTTATAGACACACTGTCTGTGATCTCCTGTGTGTATTCTCCCTTATAGACACACTGTCTGTGATCTCCTGTGTCTATTCTCCCTTATAGACACACTGTCTGTGATCTCCTGTGTGTGTACTCCCTTATAGACACACAGTCTGTGATCAGCTGTGTGTGTACTCCCTTATAGACACACTGTCTGTGATCTCCTGTGTGTGTACTCCCTTATAGACACACTGTCTGTGATCTCCTGTGTGTATTCTCCCTTATAGACACACTGTCTCTGATCTCCTGTGTGTATTCTCCCTTATAGACACACTGTCTGTGATCACCTGTGTGTGTACTCCCTTATAGACACACTGTCTGTGATCTCCTGTGTTTGTACTCCCTTATAGACACACTGTCTGTGATCTCCTGTGTGTGTACTCCCTTATAGACACACTGTCTGTGATCTCCTGTGTGTATTCTCCCTTATAGACACACTGTCTCTGATCTCCTGTGTGTATTCTCCCTTATAGACACACTGTCTGTGATCTCCTGTGTCTATTCTCCCTTATAGACACACTGTCTGTGATCTCCTGTGTGTGTACTCCCTTATAGACACAGTCTGTGATCAGCTGTGTGTGTACTCCCTTATAGACACACTGTCTGTGATCTCCTGTGTGTGTACTCCCTTATAGACACACTGTCTGTGATCTCCTGTGTGTGTACTCCCTTATAGACACACTGTCTGTGATCTCCTGTGTGTGTACTCCCTTATAGACACACTGTCTCTGATCTCCTGTGTGTATTCTCCCTTATAGACACACTGTCTGTGATCTCCTGTGTGTGTACTCCCTTATAGACACACTGTCTGTGATCTCCTGTGTGTATTCTCCCTTATAGACACACTGTCTCTGATCTCCTGTGTGTATTCTCCCTTATAGACACACTGTCTGTGATCTCCTGTGTCTATTCTCCCTTATAGACACACTGTCTGTGATCTCCTGTGTGTGTACTCCCTTATAGACACAGTCTGTGATCAGCTGTGTGTGTACTCCCTTATAGACACACTGTCTGTGATCTCCTGTGTGTGTACTCCCTTATAGACACACTGTCTGTGATCTCCTGTGTGTATTCTCCCCTATAGACACACTGTCTGTGATCTCCTGTGTGTATTCTCCCTTATAGACACACTGTCTGTGATCTCCTGTGTTTGTACTCCCTTATAGACACACTGTCTGTGATCTCCTGTGTGTGTACTCCCTTATAGACACACTGTCTGTGATCTCCTGTGTGTGTACTCCCTTATAGACACACTGTCTGTGATCTCCTGTGTGTGTACTCCCTTATAGACACACTGTCTGTGATCTCCTGTGTGTGTACTCCCTTATAGACACACTGTCTGTGATCTCCTGTGTGTGTACTCCCTTATAGACACACTGTCTGTGATCTCCTGTGTGCATTCTCCCTTATAGACACTGTCTGTGATCCCCCTCCCTCTGTCCCTCTCTTGTCCCTCTGTGTGCTGCAGGATCTGGCCCTGTTCAGTGATGGCGGGGGCTGGGAGCTGGTGAAGGCTGTGGCTGAGTACTGGGCATCCAGAGTCGCCTGGAGCAGTGAAGAAAGGAGCTACCACATCAGAGGTATCCATGACACCACAGATATAATGACATCACTGTGTCCTGTGACATCACTGGTTCTGATTGGAGTAGCAGTAGTGGGGGGTTGAGTCCCAGCACAGTGCAAGTGCGCCTCTTGTCTGTTTCAGGTGTGATGCCCCCTGACGAATTCCACAGCAGTGTGGACAACTCTGTCTACACCAATGCAGTGGCCAAGCAAAGGTGAGGCAGTCAGCAAAGTTTCAGCGTCTCGTCTGTGTCCTCAGCGTCTGTCTTGTGTCCTCAGAGTCTCTTCAGCATCTCATCTGTGTCTTCAGAGTCTCCTCAGGGTCTAGTCTGTGTTCTCAGGGTGTCTTGTAGTGTGATGTCATTTGGTGCTGTGGTATCATGCAGTGTGACGTTATGGTGTGTAGTGTGGTGTTGTGTGTGGTGTCGTGCGGGGTGTGGTGTGGTGTCATGCGGGTTGTGGTGTGGTGTCGTGCAGGGTGTGGTGGTGTGGTGCTATTTTGGTGGTGTTGTGCGGGGTGTGGTGTGCTGGTGTGTAGTAGTGGTGTCGTGCAGGGTGTGGTGGTGGTGTCGTGCAGGGTTTCGTGCAAGGTGTGGTGGTAGTGTCGTGCGGGGTGTGGTGTGCTATTGTGTAGTAGTGGTGTCGTGCTGGTGTGTGGTGGTGGTGTTGTGCGGGGTGTGGTGTGCTGGTGGTGGTGTTGTGCGGGGTGTGGTGTGCTGGTGTGTGGTGGTGTTGTGCGGGGTGTGGTGTGCTGGTGGTGATGTCGTGCAGGGTGTGGTGTGCTGGTGTGTGGTGGTGGTGTTGTGCAGGGTGTGGTGTGCTGGTGAGTGGTGGTGTTGTGCGGGGTGTGGTGTGCTGGTGTGTGGTGGTGGTGTCGTGCAGGGTGTGGTGTGGTGGTGTGTGGTGGTGTTGTGCGGGGTGTGGTGTGCTGGTGTGTGGTGGTGTTGTGCGGGGTGTGGTGTGGTGTGTGGTGGTGGTGTTGTGCGGGGTGTGTTGTGCTGGTGTGGTGGTGGTGTGTGGTGGTGTCGTGCGGGGTGTGGTGTGCTGGTGTGTGGTGGTGATGTCGTGCGGGGTGTGGTGTGCTGGTGTGTGGTGGTGGTGTGTGGTGGTGTCGTGCGGGGTGTGGTGTGCTGGTGTGTGGTGGTGTCGTGCGGGGTGTGGTGTGCTGGTGTGTGGTGGTGTTGTGCGGGGTGTGGTGTGCTGGTGTGTGGTGGTGTTGTGCGGGGTGTGGTGTGCTGGTGTGTGGTGGTGGTGTTGTGCGGGGTGTGGTGTGGTGTGTGGTGGTGGTGTTGTGCGGGGTGTGGTGTGCTGGTGTGTGGTGGTGTTGTGCAGGGTGTGGTGTGCTGGTGTGTGGTGGTGGTGTGTGGTGGTGTCGTGCGGGGTGTGGTGTGCTGGTGTGTGGTGGTGTTGTGCGAGGTGTGGTGTGCTGGTGTGTGGTGGTGTTGTGCGGGGTGTGGTGTGCTGGTGTGTGGTGGTGGTGTTGTGCGGGGTGTGGTGTGCTGGTGTGTGGTGGTGATGTCGTGCGGGGTGTGGTGTGCTGGTGTGTGGTGGTGTTGTGCAGGGTGTGGTGTGCTGGTGTGTGGTGGTGATGTCGTGCGGGGTGTGGTGTGCTGGTGTGTGGTGGTGTTGTGCAGGGTGTGGTGTGCTGGTGTGTGGTGGTGGTGTGTGGTGGTGTCGTGCGGGGTGTGGTGTGCTGGTGTGTGGTGGTGTTGTGCGAGGTGTGGTGTGCTGGTGTGTGGTGGTGTTGTGCGGGGTGTGGTGTGCTGGTGTGTGGTGGTGGTGTTGTGCGGGGTGTGGTGTGCTGGTGTGTGGTGGTGTTGTGCAGGGTGTGGTGTGCTGGTGTGTGGTGGTGTTGTGCGGGGTGTGGTGTGCTGGTGTGTGGTGGTGGTGTTGTGCGGGGTGTGGTGTGCTGGTGTGTGGTGGTGTTGTGCGGGGTGTGCTGGTGTGTGGTGGTGGTGTTGTGCGGGGTGTGGTGTGCTGGTGTGTGGTGGTGTTGTGCGGGGTGTGCTGGTGTGTGGTGGTGTTGTGCGGGGTGTGGTGTGCTGGTGTGTGGTGTTGGTGTCGTGCGGGGTGTGGTGTGCTGGTGTGTGGTGGTGGTGTTGTGCGGGGTGTGGTGTGCTGGTGTGTGGTGGTGTCGTGCGGGGTGTGGTGTGCTGGTGTGTGGTGGTGTTGTGCGGGGTGTGGTGTGCTGGTGTGTGGTGGTGGTGTTGTGCGGGGTGTGGTGTGCTGGTGTGTGGTGGTGTTGTGCGGGGTGTGGTGTGTGGTGGTGGTGTTGTGCGGGGTGTGGTGTGCTGGTGTGTGGTGGTGTTGTGCGGGGTGTGGTGTGCTGGTGTGTGGTAGTGGTGTCGTGCGGGGTGTGGTGTGCTGGTGTGTGGTGGTGTCGTGCGGGGTGTGGTGTGCTGGTGTGTGGTGGTGTTGTGCGAGGTGTGGTGTGCTGGTGTGTGGTGGTGTTGTGCGGGGTGTGGTGTGCTGGTGTGTGGTGGTGGTGTCGTGCAGGGTGTGGTGTGCTGGTGTGTGGTGGTGGTGTTGTGCGGGGTGTGGTGTGCTGGTGTGTGGTGGGGATGTCGTGCGGGGTGTGGTGTGCTGGTGTGTGGTGGTGGTGTTGTGCGGGGTGTGGTGTGGTGTGTGGTGGTGGTGTTGTGCAGGGTGTGGTGTGCTGGTGTGTGGTGGTGTTGTGCGGGGTGTGGTGTGCTGGTGTGTGGTGGGGATGTCGTGCGGGGTGTGGTGTGCTGGTGTGTGGTGGTGGTGTTGTGCGGGGTGTGGTGTGGTGTGTGGTGGTGGTGTTGTGCAGGGTGTGGTGTGCTGGTGTGTGGTGGTGTTGTGCGGGGTGTGGTGTGCTGGTGTGTGGTGGTGTTGTGCGGGGTGTGGTGTGCTGGTGTGTGGTGGTGGTGTCGTGCAGGGTGTGGTGTGCTGGTGTGTGGTGGTGGTGTTGTGCGGGGTGTGGTGTGCTGGTGTGTGGTGGTGGTGTTGTGCGGGGTGTGGTGTGCTGGTGTGTGGTGGTGGTGTTGTGCGAGGTGTGGTGTGCTGGTGTGTGGTGGTGTTGTGCGGGGTGTGGTGTGCTGGTGTGTGGTGGTGGTGTTGTGCGGGGTGTGGTGTGCTGGTGTGTGGTGGTGGTGTTGTGCGGGGTGTGGTGTGCTGGTGTGTGGTGGTGGTGTTGTGCGGGGTGTGGTGTGCTGGTGTGTGGTGGTGGTGTTGTGCGAGGTGTGGTGTGCTGGTGTGTGGTGGTGTTGTGCGGGGTGTGGTGTGCTGGTGTGTGGTGGTGGTGTTGTGCGAGGTGTGGTGTGTGGTGGTGATGTCGTGCGGGGTGTGGTGTGCTGGTGTGTGGTGGTGGTGTCGTGCAGGGTGTGGTGTGCTGGTGTGTGGTGGTGGTGTCGTGCGGGGTGTGGTGTGCTGGTGTGGTGTGGTGGTGTGTGGTGGTGTTGTGCGGGGTGTGGTGTGCTGGTGTGGTGTGCTGGTGTTGTGCGGGGTGTGGTGTGCTGGTGTGTGGTGGTGGTGTCGTGCGGGGTGTGGTGTGCTGGTGTGTGGTGGTGTCGTGCGGGGTGTGGTGTGCTGGTGTGGTGGTGTTGTGCGGGGTGTGGTGTGCTGGTGTGTGGTGGTGTCGTGCGGGGTGTGGTGTGCTGGTGTGTGGTGGTGTTGTGCGGGGTGTGGTGTGCTGGTGTGTGGTGGTGTTGTGCGGGGTGTGGTGGTGGTGTGTGGTGGTGGTGTTGTGCGGGGTGTGGTGTGCTGGTGTGTGGTGGTGGTGTTGTGCGGGGTGTGGTGTGCTGGTGTGTGGTGGTGTTGTGCGGGGTGTGGTGTGGTGTGTGGTGGTGGTGTTGTGCGGGGTGTGGTGTGCTGGTGTGTGGTGGTGTGTGGTGGTGTTGTGCGGGGTGTGGTGTGCTGGTGTGTGGTAGTGGTGTCGTGCAGGGTGTGGTGTGCTGGTGTGTGGTAGTGGTGTCGTGCGGGGTGTGGTGTGCTGGTGTGTGGTGGTGGTGTTGTGCGGGGTGTGGTGTGCTGGTGTGTGGTGGTGGTGTTGTGCGGGGTGTGGTGTGCTGGTGGTGGTGTTGTGCGGGGTGTGGTGTGCTGGTGTGTGGTGGTGGTGTTGTGCGGGGTGTGGTGTGCTGGTGTGTGGTGGTGTTGTGCGGGGTGTGGTGTGCTGGTGTGTGGTGGTGTTGTGCGGGGTGTGGTGTGCTGGTGTGTGGTGGTGTTGTGCGGGGTGTGGTGTGCTGGTGTGTGGTGGTGGTGTTGTGCGGGGTGTGGTGTGCTGGTGTGTGGTGGTGGTGTTGTGCGGGGTGTGGTGCTGGTGTGTGGTGGTGTCGTGCGGGGTGTGGTGGTGTGTGGTGGTGGTGTTGTGCGGGGTGTGGTGTGCTGGTGTGTGGTGGTGTGTGGTGGTGTTGTGCGGGGTGTGGTGTGCTGGTGTGTGGTGGTGGTGTCGTGCGGGGTGTGTTGTGCTGGTGTGTGGTAGTGGTGTTGTGCAGGGTGTGGTGTGCTGGTGTGTGGTAGTGGTGTCGTGCGGGGTGTGGTGTGCTGGTGTGTGGTGTTGGTGTTGGTGTTGTGCGGGGTGTGGTGTGCTGGTGTGTGGTGGTGTTGTGCGGGGTGTGGTGTGCTGGTGTGTGGTGGTGGTGTCGTGCGGGGTGTGGTGTGCTGGTGTGTGGTGGTGTTGTGCAGGGTGTGGTGTGCTGGTGTGTGGTGGTGTTGTGCGGGGTGTGGTGTGTGGTGGTGGTGTTGTGCAGGGTGTGGTGTGCTGGTGTGTGGTGATGTCGTGCAGGGTGTGGTGTGCTGGTGTGTGGTGGTGGTGTTGTGCGGGGTGTGGTGTGCTGGTGTGTGGTGGTGTTGTGCGGGGTGTGGTGTGCTGGTGTGTGGTGGTGGTGTTGTGCGGGGTGTGGTGTGGTGTGTGGTGGTGGTGTTGTGCGGGGTGTGGTGTGCTGGTGTGTGGTGGTGGTGTTGTGCGGGGTGTGGTGTGCTGGTGTGTGGTGGTGGTGTTGTGCGGGGTGTGGTGTGCTGGTGTGTGGTGGTGTTGTGCGGGGTGTGGTGTGCTGGTGTGTGGTGGTGGTGTTGTGCGGGGTGTGGTGTGCTGGTGTGTGGTGGTGTTGTGCGGGGTGTGGTGTGCTGGTGTGTGGTGGTGGTGTCGTGCAGGGTGTGGTGTGCTGGTGTGTGGTGGTGTCGTGCGGGGTGTGGTGTGCTGGTGTGTGGTAGTGGTGTCGTGCAGGGTGTGGTGTGCTGGTGTGTGGTGGTGTTGTGCGGGGTGTGGTGTGCTGGTGTGTGGTGGTGTTGTGCGGGGTGTGGTGTGCTGGTGTGTGGTGGTGGTGTTGTGCGGGGTGTGGTGTGCTGGTGTGTGGTGGTGTTGTGCGGGGTGTGGTGTGCTGGTGTGTGGTGGTGGTGTTGTGCGGGGTGTGGTGTGCTGGTGTGTGGTGGTGTTGTGCGGGGTGTGGTGTGGTGTGTGGTGGTGGTGTTGTGCGGGGTGTGGTGTGCTGGTGTGTGGTGGTGTGTGGTGGTGTTGTGCGGGGTGTGGTGTGCTGGTGTGTGGTAGTGGTGTCGTGCGGGGTGTGGTGTGCTGGTGTGTGGTGGTGTCGTGCAGGGTGTGGTGTGCTGGTGTGTGGTAGTGGTGTCGTGCGGGGTGTGGTGTGCTGGTGTGTGGTGGTGGTGTCGTGCGGGGTGTGGTGTGCTGGTGTATGGTGGTGTTGTGCGGGGTGTGGTGTGCTGGTGTGTGGTGGTGTTGTGCGGGGTGTGGTGTGCTGGTGTGTGGTGGTGTCGTGCGGGGTGTGGTGTGCTGGTGTGTGGTGGTGTTGTGCGGGGTGTGGTGTGCTGGTGAGTGGTGGTGGTGTTGTGCGGGGTGTGGTGTGCTGGTGTGTGGTGGTGTTGTGCGGGGTGTGGTGTGCTGGTGTGTGGTGGTGTCGTGCGGGGTGTGGTGTGCTGGTGTGTGGTGGTGTCGTGCGGGGTGTGGTGTGCTGGTGTGTGGTGGTGTTGTGCGGGGTGTGGTGTGCTGGTGTGTGGTGGTGTTGTGCGGGGTGTGGTGTGCTGGTGTGTGGTGGTGGTGTTGTGCGGGGTGTGGTGTGCTGGTGTGTGGTGGTGTTGTGCGGGGTGTGGTGTGCTGGTGTGTGGTGGTGGTGTTGTGCGGGGTGTGGTGTGCTGGTGTGTGGTGGTGTCGTGCGGGGTGTGGTGTGCTGGTGTGTGGTGGTGTTGTGCGAGGTGTGGTGTGCTGGTGTGGTGTGCTGGTGTGTGGTGGTGTTGTGCGGGGTGTGGTGTGCTGGTGTGTGGTGGTGTTGTGCGGGGTGTGGTGTGCTGGTGTGTGGTAGTGGTGTCGTGCAGGGTGTGGTGTGCTGGTGTGTGGTGGTGTTGTGCGAGGTGTGGTGTGCTGGTGTGTGGTGGTGTTGTGCGGGGTGTGGTGTGCTGGTGTGTGGTGGTGGTGTTGTGCGGGGTGTGGTGTGCTGGTGTGTGGTGGTGTTGTGCGGGGTGTGGTGTGCTGGTGTGTGGTGGTGGTGTCGTGCGGGGTGTGGTGTGCTGGTGTGTGGTGGTGTTGTGCGGGGTGTGGTGTGCTGGTGTGTGGTGGTGTTGTGCAGGGTGTGGTGTGCTGGTGTGTGGTGGTGTTGTGCGGGGTGTGGTGTGCTGGTGTGTGGTGGTGTTGTGCGGGGTGTGGTGTGCTGGTGTGTGGTGGTGTTGTGCGAGGTGTGGTGTGCTGGTGTGTGGTGGTGGTGTTGTGCGGGGTGTGGTGTGCTGGTGTGTGGTGGTGGTGTTGTGCGGGGTGTGGTGTGCTGGTGTGTGGTGGTGTTGTGCGGGGTGTGGTGTGCTGGTGTGTGGTGGTGGTGTTGTGCGGGGTGTGGTGTGCTGGTGTGTGGTGGTGTCGTGCGGGGTGTGGTGTGCTGGTGTGTGGTGGTGTTGTGCGAGGTGTGGTGTGCTGGTGTGTGGTGGTGTCGTGCGGGGTGTGGTGTGCTGGTGTGTGGTGGTGGTGTTGTGCGGGGTGTGGTGTGCTGGTGTGTGGTGGTGGTGTTGTGCGGGGTGTGGTGCTGGTGTGTGGTGGTGATGTCGTGCGGGGTGTGGTGTGCTGGTGTGTGGTGGTGTTGTGCGGGGTGTGGTGTGCTGGTGTGTGGTGGTGTTGTGCGGGGTGTGCTGGTGTGTGGTGGTGGTGTTGTGCGGGGTGTGCTGGTGTGTGGTGGTGTCGTGCGGGGTGTGGTGTGCTGGTGAGTGGTGGTGGTGTTGTGCGGGGTGTGGTGTGCTGGTGTGTGGTGGTGGTGTGTGGTGGTGTTGTGCGGGGTGTGGTGTGCTGGTGTGTGGTGGTGTTGTGCGGGGTGTGGTGTGCTGGTGTGTGGTGGTGTTGTGCGGGGTGTGGTGTGCTGGTGTGTGGTGTTGGTGTTGTGCGGGGTGTGGTGTGCTGGTGTGTGGTGGTGGTGTTGTGCGGGGTGTGGTGGTGGTGTGTGGTGGTGGTGTCGTGCGGGGTGTGGTGTGCTGGTGTGTGGTGTTGTGCGGGGTGTGGTGTGCTGGTGTGTGGTGGTGGTGTCGTGCGAGGTGTGGTGTGCTGGTGTGTGGTGGTGATGTCGTGCGGGGTGTGGTGTGCTGGTGTGTGGTGGTGGTGTTGTGCAGGGTGTGGTGTGCTGGTGTGTGGTGGTGTTGTGCAGGGTGTGGTGTGCTGGTGTGTGGTGGTGTTGTGCGGGGTGTGGTGTGCTGGTGTGTGGTGGTGTTGTGCGGGGTGTGCTGGTGTGTGGTGGTGTTGTGCGGGGTGTGGTGTGCTGGTGTGTGGTGGTGTTGTGCGGGGTGTGGTGTGCTGGTGTGTGGTGGTGTTGTGCAGGGTGTGGTGCTGGTGTGTGGTGGTGTCGTGCGGGGTGTGGTGTGCTGGTGTGTGGTGGTGGTGTCGTGCGGGGTGTGGTGTGCTGGTGTGTGGTGGTGTTGTGCGGGGTGTGCTGGTGTGTGGTGGTGTTGTGCGGGGTGTGGTGTGCTGGTGTGTGGTGTTGGTGTTGTGCGGGGTGTGGTGTGCTGGTGTGTGGTGGTGGTGTTGTGCGGGGTGTGGTGGTGGTGTGTTGTGGTGGTGTCGTGCGGGGTGTGGTGTGCTGGTGTGTGGTGGTGGTGTTGTGCGGGGTGTGGTGTGCTGGTGTGTGGTGGTGGTGTTGTGCGGGGTGTGGTGTGCTGGTGTGTGGTGGTGTCGTGCGGGGTGTGGTGTGCTGGTGTGTGGTGTTGTGCGGGGTGTGGTGTGCTGGTGTGTGGTGGTGGTGTCGTGCGGGGTGTGGTGTGCTGGTGTGTGGTGGTGTTGTGCGGGGTGTGGTGTGCTGGTGTGTGGTGGTGGTGTCGTGCGGGGTGTGGTGTGCTGGTGTGTGGTGGTGTTGTGCGGGGTGTGGTGTGCTGGTGTGTGGTGGTGGTGTCGTGCGGGGTGTGGTGTGCTGGTGTGTGGTGGTGGTGTTGTGCGGGGTGTGGTGTGCTGGTGTGTGGTGGTGGTGTCGTGCGGGGTGTGGTGTGCTGGTGTGTGGTGGTGTTGTGCGGGGTGTGGTGTGTGGTGGTGGTGTCGTGCGGGGTGTGGTGTGCTGGTGTGTGGTGGTGTTGTGCGGGGTGTGGTGTGTGGTGGTGGTGTCGTGCGGGGTGTGGTGTGCTGGTGTGTGGTGGTGGTGTGTGGTGGTGTTGTGCGGGGTGTGGTGTGCTGGTGTGTGGTGGTGTTGTGCGGGGTGTGGTGTGCTGGTGTGTGGTGGTGGTGTTGTGCGAGGTGTGGTGTGCTGGTGTGTGGTGGTGTTGTGCGGGGTGTGGTGTGCTGGTGTGTGGTGGTGGTGTCGTGCGGGGTGTGGTGTGCTGGTGTGTGGTGGTGGTGTTGTGCGGGGTGTGGTGTGCTGGTGTGTGGTGGTGGTGTCGTGCGGGGTGTGGTGTGCTGGTGTGTGGTGGTGGTGTTGTGCGGGGTGTGGTGTGCTGGTGTGTGGTGGTGTTGTGCGGGGTGTGGTGTGCTGGTGTGTGGTGGTGTCGTGCGGGGTGTGGTGTGCTGGTGTGTGGTGGTGGTGTCGTGCGGGGTGTGGTGTGCTGGTGTGGTGTGCTGGTGTGTGGTGGTGTGTGGTGGTGTTGTGCGGGGTGTGGTGTGGTGTGTGGTGGTGTTGTGCGGGGTGTGGTGTGCTGGTGTGGTGGTGGTGTCGTGCGGGGTGTGGTGTGCTGGTGTGTGGTGGTGTTGTGCGGGGTGTGCTGGTGTGTGGTGGTGTTGTGCGGGGTGTGGTGTGCTGGTGTGTGGTGGTGTTGTGCAGGGTGTGGTGTGCTGGTGTGTGGTGGTGTTGTGCGGGGTGTGGTGTGGTGTGTGGTGGTGGTGTTGTGCGGGGTGTGGTGTGCTGGTGTGTGGTGGTGTTGTGCGGGGTGTGCTGGTGTGTGGTGGTGGTGTTGTGCGGGGTGTGGTGTGCTGGTGTGTGGTGGTGTTGTGCGGGGTGTGCTGGTGTGTGGTGGTGTTGTGCGGGGTGTGGTGTGCTGGTGTGTGGTGTTGGTGTCGTGCGGGGTGTGGTGTGCTGGTGTGTGGTGGTGGTGTTGTGCGGGGTGTGGTGTGCTGGTGTGTGGTGGTGTCGTGCGGGGTGTGGTGTGCTGGTGTGTGGTGGTGTTGTGCGGGGTGTGGTGTGCTGGTGTGTGGTGGTGGTGTTGTGCGGGGTGTGGTGTGCTGGTGTGTGGTGGTGTTGTGCGGGGTGTGGTGTGCTGGTGTGTGGTGGTGGTGTTGTGCGGGGTGTGGTGTGCTGGTGTGTGGTGGTGTCGTGCGGGGTGTGGTGTGCTGGTGTGTGGTGGTGTTGTGCGAGGTGTGGTGTGCTGGTGTGTGGTGGTGTTGTGCGGGGTGTGGTGTGCTGGTGTGTGGTGGTGGTGTTGTGCGGGGTGTGGTGTGCTGGTGTGTGGTGGTGTTGTGCGGGGTGTGGTGTGCTGGTGTGTGGTGGTGGTGTCGTGCAGGGTGTGGTGTGCTGGTGTGTGGTGGTGGTGTTGTGCGGGGTGTGGTGTGCTGGTGTGTGGTGGTGGTGTTGTGCGGGGTGTGGTGTGCTGGTGTGTGGTGGTGGTGTTGTGCGAGGTGTGGTGTGCTGGTGTGTGGTGGTGTTGTGCGGGGTGTGGTGTGGTGGTGTGTGGTGGTGGTGTTGTGCGGGGTGTGGTGTGCTGGTGTGTGGTGGTGGTGTTGTGCGGGGTGTGGTGTGCTGGTGTGTGGTGGTGTTGTGCGGGGTGTGGTGTGCTGGTGTGTGGTGGTGGTGTTGTGCGGGGTGTGGTGTGCTGGTGTGTGGTGGTGGTGTTGTGCGGGGTGTGGTGTGGTGTGTGGTGGTGGTGTTGTGCGGGGTGTGGTGTGCTGGTGTGTGGTGGTGGTGTCGTGCAGGGTGTGGTGTGCTGGTGTGTGGTGGTGGTGTCGTGCGGGGTGTGGTGTGCTGGTGTGGTGTGGTGGTGTGTGGTGGTGTTGTGCGGGGTGTGGTGTGCTGGTGTGGTGTGCTGGTGTTGTGCGGGGTGTGGTGTGCTGGTGTGTGGTGGTGTCGTGCGGGGTGTGGTGTGCTGGTGTGTGGTGGTGTTGTGCGGGGTGTGGTGTGCTGGTGTGTGGTGGTGGTGTTGTGCGGGGTGTGGTGTGCTGGTGTGTGGTGGTGTTGTGCGGGGTGTGGTGTGGTGTGTGGTGGTGGTGTTGTGCGGGGTGTGGTGTGCTGGTGTGTGGTGGTGTGTGGTGGTGTTGTGCGGGGTGTGGTGTGCTGGTGTGTGGTAGTGGTGTCGTGCAGGGTGTGGTGTGCTGGTGTGTGGTAGTGGTGTCGTGCGGGGTGTGGTGTGCTGGTGTGTGGTGGTGGTGTCGTGCAGGGTGTGGTGTGCTGGTGTGTGGTGGTGTTGTGCGGGGTGTGGTGTGCTGGT
Organism: Lepisosteus oculatus; assembly: GCF_040954835.1. Taxonomy (NCBI): domain Eukaryota; kingdom Metazoa; phylum Chordata; class Actinopteri; order Semionotiformes; family Lepisosteidae; genus Lepisosteus; species Lepisosteus oculatus. Next base: position 358,471 of record NC_090716.1, read on the forward strand.
GTGTGGTGGTGTTGTGCGGGGTGTGGTGTGCTGGTGTGTGGTGGTGGTGTTGTGCGGGGTGTGGTGTGCTGGTGTGTGGTGGTGGTGTTGTGCGGGGTGTGGTGCTGGTGTGTGGTGGTGTCGTGCGGGGTGTGGTGGTGTGTGGTGGTGGTGTTGTGCGGGGTGTGGTGTGCTGGTGTGTGGTGGTGTGTGGTGGTGTTGTGCGGGGTGTGGTGTGCTGGTGTGTGGTGGTGGTGTCGTGCGGGGTGTGTTGTGCTGGTGTGTGGTAGTGGTGTTGTGCAGGGTGTGGTGTGCTGGTGTGTGGTAGTGGTGTCGTGCGGGGTGTGGTGTGCTGGTGTGTGGTGTTGGTGTTGGTGTTGTGCGGGGTGTGGTGTGCTGGTGTGTGGTGGTGGTGTCGTGCAGGGTGTGGTGTGCTGGTGTGTGGTGGTGGTGTTGTGCGGGGTGTGGTGTGCTGGTGTGTGGTGGTGGTGTTGTGCGAGGTGTGGTGTGCTGGTGTGTGGTGGTGTTGTGCAGGGTGTGGTGTGCTGGTGTGTGGTGGTGTTGTGCGGGGTGTGGTGTGTGGTGGTGGTGTTGTGCAGGGTGTGGTGTGCTGGTGTGTGGTGATGTCGTGCGGGGTGTGGTGTGCTGGTGTGTGGTGGTGTTGTGCGGGGTGTGGTGTGTGGTGGTGGTGTTGTGCAGGGTGTGGTGTGCTGGTGTGTGGTGGTGTTGTGCGGGGTGTGGTGTGCTGGTGTGTGGTGGTGTTGTGCGGGGTGTGGTGTGCTGGTGTGTGGTGGTGGTGTTGTGCGGGGTGTGGTGTGCTGGTGTGTGGTGGTGGTGTCGTGCGGGGTGTGGTGTGCTGGTGTGTGGTGGTGTTGTGCGGGGTGTGGTGTGCTGGTGTGTGGTGGTGTTGTGCGGGGTGTGGTGTGTGGTGGTGGTGTTGTGCAGGGTGTGGTGTGCTGGTGTGTGGTGGTGTTGTGCGGGGTGTGGTGTGCTGGTGTGTGGTGGTGTTGTGCGGGGTGTGGTGTGCTGGTGTGTGGTGGTGGTGTTGTGCGGGGTGTGGTGTGCTGGTGTGTGGTGGTGGTGTCGTGCGGGGTGTGGTGTGCTGGTGTGTGGTGGTGTTGTGCGGGGTGTGGTGTGCTGGTGTGTGGTGGTGGTGTTGTGCGGGGTGTGGTGTGCTGGTGTGTGGTGGTGTTGTGCGGGGTGTGGTGTGCTGGTGTGTGGTGGTGGTGTTGTGCGGGGTGTGGTGTGCTGGTGTGTGGTGGTGTTGTGCGGGGTGTGGTGTGCTGGTGTGTGGTGGTGGTGTTGTGCGGGGTGTGGTGTGCTGGTGTGTGGTGGTGTTGTGCGGGGTGTGGTGTGCTGGTGTGTGGTGGTGGTGTCGTGCAGGGTGTGGTGTGCTGGTGTGTGGTGGTGGTGTCGTGCAGGGTGTGGTGTGCTGGTGTGTGGTGGTGTCGTGCGGGGTGTGGTGTGCTGGTGTGTGGTGGTGTTGTGCGGGGTGTGGTGTGCTGGTGTGTGGTAGTGGTGTCGTGCAGGGTGTGGTGTGCTGGTGTGTGGTGGTGTTGTGCGGGGTGTGGTGTGCTGGTGTGTGGTGGTGTTGTGCGGGGTGTGGTGTGCTGGTGTGTGGTGGTGGTGTTGTGCGGGGTGTGGTGTGCTGGTGTGTGGTGGTGGTGTTGTGCGGGGTGTGGTGTGCTGGTGTGTGGTGGTGGTGTTGTGCGGGGTGTGGTGTGCTGGTGTGTGGTGGTGTTGTGCGGGGTGTGGTGTGCTGGTGTGTGGTGGTGTTGTGCGGGGTGTGGTGTGCTGGTGTGTGGTGGTGTCGTGCGGGGTGTGGTGTGCTGGTGTGTGGTGGTGTTGTGCGAGGTGTGGTGTGCTGGTGTGTGGTGGTGTTGTGCGGGGTGTGGTGTGCTGGTGTGTGGTGGTGGTGTTGTGCGGGGTGTGGTGTGCTGGTGTGTGGTGGTGTTGTGCGGGGTGTGGTGTGCTGGTGTGTGGTGGTGGTGTCGTGCGGGGTGTGGTGTGCTGGTGTGTGGTGGTGTTGTGCGGGGTGTGGTGTGCTGGTGTGTGGTGGTGTTGTGCGGGGTGTGGTGTGCTGGTGTGTGGTGGTGTTGTGCGGGGTGTGGTGTGCTGGTGTGTGGTGGTGGTGTCGTGCGGGGTGTGGTGTGCTGGTGTGTGGTGGTGTTGTGCGGGGTGTGGTGTGCTGGTGTGTGGTAGTGGTGTCGTGCAGGGTGTGGTGTGCTGGTGTGTGGTAGTGGTGTCGTGCGGGGTGTGGTGTGCTGGTGTGTGGTGGTGGTGTCGTGCGGGGTGTGGTGTGCTGGTGTGTGGTGGTGTCGTGCGGGGTGTGGTGTGCTGGTGTGTGGTGGTGTTGTGCGGGGTGTGGTGTGCTGGTGTGTGGTGGTGGTGTTGTGCGGGGTGTGGTGTGCTGGTGTGTGGTGGTGTTGTGCGGGGTGTGGTGTGCTGGTGTGTGGTGGTGGTGTTGTGCGGGGTGTGGTGTGCTGGTGTGTGGTGGTGTTGTGCGGGGTGTGGTGTGCTGGTGTGTGGTAGTGGTGTCGTGCAGGGTGTGGTGTGCTGGTGTGTGGTGGTGTTGTGCGAGGTGTGGTGTGCTGGTGTGTGGTGGTGTTGTGCGGGGTGTGGTGTGCTGGTGTGTGGTGGTGGTGTCGTGCGGGGTGTGGTGTGCTGGTGTGTGGTGGGGATGTCGTGCGGGGTGTGGTGTGCTGGTGTGTGGTGGTGTTGTGCGGGGTGTGGTGTGCTGGTGTGTGGTGGTGTTGTGCAGGGTGTGGTGTGCTGGTGTGTGGTGGTGGTGTTGTGCGGGGTGTGGTGTGCTGGTGTGTGGTGGTGTTGTGCGGGGTGTGGTGTGCTGGTGTGTGGTGGTGGTGTCGTGCGGGGTGTGGTGTGCTGGTGTGTGGTGGTGGTGTCGTGCGGGGTGTGGTGTGCTGGTGTGTGGTGGTGGTGTTGTGCGGGGTGTGGTGTGCTGGTGTGTGGTGGTGGTGTTGTGCGGGGTGTGGTGTGCTGGTGTGTGGTGGTGTTGTGCGGGGTGTGGTGTGTGGTGGTGGTGTCGTGCGGGGTGTGGTGTGCTGGTGTGTGGTGGTGGTGTCGTGCGGGGTGTGGTGTGCTGGTGTGGTGTGCTGGTGTGTGGTGGTGTGTGGTGGTGTTGTGCGGGGTGTGGTGTGGTGTGTGGTGGTGTTGTGCGGGGTGTGCTGGTGTGTGGTGGTGTTGTGCGGGGTGTGGTGTGCTGGTGTGTGGTGGTGTCGTGCGGGGTGTGGTGTGCTGGTGTGGTGGTGGTGTCGTGCGGGGTGTGGTGTGGTGTGTGGTGGTGTTGTGCGGGGTGTGGTGTGCTGGTGTGGTGGTGGTGTGTGGTGGTGTTGTGCGGGGTGTGGTGTGCTGGTGTGTGGTGTTGGTGTTGGTGTTGTGCGGGGTGTGGTGTGCTGGTGTGTGGTGGTGTTGTGCGGGATGTGGTGTGCTGGTGTGTGGTGGTGGTGTTGTGCGGGGTGTGGTGTGCTGGTGTGTGGTGGTGGTGTTGTGCGGGGTGTGGTGTGCTGGTGTGTGGTGGTGGTGTCGTGCGGGGTGTGCTGGTGTGTGGTGGTGGTGTTGTGCGGGGTGTGGTGTGCTGGTGTGTGGTGGTGTGTGGTGGTGTTGTGCGGGGTGTGGTGTGCTGGTGTGTGGTGGTGTCGTGCGGGGTGTGGTGTGGTGGTGGTGTGTGGTGGTGTTGTGCGGGGTGTGGTGTGCTGGTGTGTGGTGGTGTTGTGCGGGGTGTGGTGTGCTGGTGTGTGGTGGTGGTGTTGTGCGGTGTGTGGTGGTGTTGTGCAGGGTGTGGTGTGCTGGTGTGTGGTAGTGGTGTCGTGCAGGGTGTGGTGTGCTGGTGTGTGGTAGTGGTGTCGTGCGGGGTGTGGTGTGCTGGTGTGTGGTGGTGGTGTCGTGCAGGGTGTGGTGTGCTGGTGTGTGGTGGTGTTGTGCGGGGTGTGGTGTGCTGGTGTGTGGTGGTGTTGTGCGGGGTGTGGTGTGCTGGTGTGTGGTGGTGGTGTTGTGCGGGGTGTGGTGTGCTGGTGTGTGGTGGTGGTGTTGTGCGGGGTGTGGTGCTGGTGTGTGGTGGTGTCGTGCGGGGTGTGGTGGTGTGTGGTGGTGGTGTTGTGCGGGGTGTGGTGTGGTGGTGTGTGGTGGTGTGTGGTGGTGTTGTGCGGCGTGTGGTGTGCTGGTGTGTGGTGGTGGTGTCGTGCGGGGTGTGTTGTGCTGGTGTGTGGTAGTGGTGTTGTGCAGGGTGTGGTGTGCTGGTGTGTGGTAGTGGTGTCGTGCGGGGTGTGGTGTGCTGGTGTGTGGTGTTGGTGTTGGTGTTGTGCGGGGTGTGGTGTGCTGGTGTGTGGTGGTGGTGTCGTGCGGGGTGTGGTGTGCTGGTGTGTGGTGGTGTTGTGCAGGGTGTGGTGTGCTGGTGTGTGGTGGTGTTGTGCGGGGTGTGGTGTGTGGTGGTGGTGTTGTGCAGGGTGTGGTGTGCTGGTGTGTGGTGATGTCGTGCAGGGTGTGGTGTGCTGGTGTGTGGTGGTGGTGTTGTGCGGGGTGTGGTGTGCTGGTGTGTGGTGGTGTTGTGCGGGGTGTGGTGTGCTGGTGTGTGGTGGTGTTGTGCAGGGTGTGGTGTGCTGGTGTGTGGTGGTGTTGTGCGAGGTGTGGTGTGCTGGTGTGTGGTGGTGTTGTGCGGGGTGTGGTGTGCTGGTGTGTGGTGGTGGTGTTGTGCGGGGTGTGGTGTGCTGGTGTGTGGTGGTGTTGTGCGGGGTGTGGTGTGCTGGTGTGTGGTGGTGGTGTCGTGCGGGGTGTGGTGTGCTGGTGTGTGGTGGTGTTGTGCGGGGTGTGGTGTGCTGGTGTGTGGTGGTGTTGTGCGGGGTGTGGTGTGCTGGTGTGTGGTGGTGGTGTTGTGCGGGGTGTGGTGTGCTGGTGTGTGGTGGTGTCGTGCGGGGTGTGGTGTGCTGGTGTGTGGTGGTGTTGTGCGGGGTGTGGTGTGCTGGTGTGTGGTGGTGTTGTGCAGGGTGTGGTGTGCTGGTGTGTGGTGGTGGTGTTGTGCGGGGTGTGGTGTGCTGGTGTGTGGTGGTGGTGTTGTGCGGGGTGTGGTGTGCTGGTGTGTGGTGGTGGTGTTGTGCGGGGTGTGGTGCTGGTGTGTGGTGGTGTCGTGCGGGGTGTGGTGGTGTGTGGTGGTGGTGTTGTGCGGGGTGTGGTGTGCTGGTGTGTGGTGGTGTGTGGTGGTGTTGTGCGGGGTGTGGTGTGCTGGTGTGTGGTGGTGGTGTCGTGCGGGGTGTGTTGTGCTGGTGTGTGGTAGTGGTGTTGTGCAGGGTGTGGTGTGCTGGTGTGTGGTAGTGGTGTCGTGCGGGGTGTGGTGTGCTGGTGTGTGGTGTTGGTGTTGGTGTTGTGCGGGGTGTGGTGTGCTGGTGTGTGGTGGTGGTGTCGTGCGGGGTGTGGTGTGCTGGTGTGTGGTGGTGTTGTGCAGGGTGTGGTGTGCTGGTGTGTGGTGGTGTTGTGCGGGGTGTGGTGTGTGGTGGTGGTGTTGTGCAGGGTGTGGTGTGCTGGTGTGTGGTGGTGTCGTGCGGGGTGTGGTGTGTGGTGGTGGTGTTGTGCGGGGTGTGGTGTGCTGGTGTGTGGTGGTGGTGTTGTGCGGGGTGTGGTGTGCTGGTGTGTGGTGGTGTTGTGCGGGGTGTGGTGTGCTGGTGTGTGGTGGTGGTGTTGTGCGGGGTGTGGTGTGCTGGTGTGTGGTGGTGTTGTGCAGGGTGTGGTGTGCTGGTGTGTGGTGGTGTTGTGCGGGGTGTGGTGTGCTGGTGTGGTGGTGGTGTGTGGTGGTGTTGTGCGGGGTGTGGTGTGCTGGTGTGTGGTGGTGTTGTGCGGGGTGTGGTGTGCTGGTGTGTGGTGGTGGTGTTGTGCGGGGTGTGGTGTGGTGGTGTGTGGTGGTGTTGTGCGGGGTGTGGTGTGCTGGTGTGTGGTGGTGGTGTTGTGCGGGGTGTGGTGTGCTGGTGTGTGGTGGTGTCGTGCGGGGTGTGGTGTGCTGGTGTGTGGTGGTGTTGTGCGGGGTGTGGTGTGCTGGTGTGTGGTGGTGTTGTGCAGGGTGTGGTGTGCTGGTGTGTGGTGGTGGTGTTGTGCGGGGTGTGGTGTGCTGGTGTGTGGTGGTGGTGTTGTGCGGGGTGTGGTGTGCTGGTGTGTGGTGGTGTGTGGTGGTGTTGTGCGGGGTGTGCTGGTGTGTGGTAGTGGTGTCGTGCGGGGTGTGGTGTGCTGGTGTGTGGTGGTGTTGTGCGGGGTGTGGTGTGCTGGTGTGTGGTGGTGTTGTGCGGGGTGTGGTGTGCTGGTGTGTGGTGGTGGTGTTGTGCGGGGTGTGGTGTGCTGGTGTGTGGTGGTGTTGTGCGGGGTGTGGTGTGCTGGTGTGTGGTGGTGGTGTCGTGCGGGGTGTGGTGTGCTGGTGTGTGGTGGTGTTGTGCGGGGTGTGGTGTGCTGGTGTGTGGTGGTGTTGTGCGGGGTGTGGTGTGCTGGTGTGTGGTGGTGGTGTCGTGCGGGGTGTGGTGTGCTGGTGTGTGGTGGTGTTGTGCGGGGTGTGGTGTGCTGGTGTGTGGTGGTGTTGTGCGGGGTGTGGTGTGCTGGTGTGTGGTGGTGGTGTTGTGCGGGGTGTGGTGGTGTGTGGTGGTGTTGTGCGGGGTGTGGTGTGCTGGTGTGTGGTGGTGTTGTGCGGGGTGTGGTGTGCTGGTGGTGGTGTTGTGCGGGGTGTGGTGTGCTGGTGTGTGGTGGTGGTGTTGTGCGGGGTGTGGTGTGCTGGTGTGTGGTGGTGTTGTGCGGGGTGTGCTGGTGTGTGGTGGTGTTGTGCGGGGTGTGGTGTGCTGGTGTGTGGTGGTGTTGTGCGGGGTGTGGTGTGCTGGTGTGTGGTGGTGTCGTGCGGGGTGTGGTGTGCTGGTGTGTGGTGGTGTTGTGCGAGGTGTGGTGTGCTGGTGTGTGGTGGTGTTGTGCGGGGTGTGGTGTGCTGGTGTGTGGTGGTGGTGTTGTGCGGGGTGTGGTGTGCTGGTGTGTGGTGGTGTCGTGCGGGGTGTGGTGTGCTGGTGTGTGGTGGTGTTGTGCGAGGTGTGGTGTGCTGGTGTGTGGTGGTGTTGTGCGGGGTGTGGTGTGCTGGTGTGTGGTGGTGGTGTCGTGCGGGGTGTGGTGTGCTATTGTGTAGTAGTGGTGTCGTGCTGGTGTGTGGTGGTGTCGTGCGGGGTGTGGTGTGCTGGTGTGTGGTAGTGTTGTGCAGGGTGTGGTGTGCTGGTGAGTGGTGGTGGTGTTGTGCAGGGTGTGGTGTGCTGGTGTGTGGTGGTGTCGTGCGGGGTGTGGTGTGGTGTGTGGTGGTGGTGTTGTGCGGGGTGTGGTGTGCTGGTGTGTGCTGGTGTGTGGTGGTGTTGTGCGGGGTGTGGTGTGCTGGTGTGTGGTGGTGGTGTTGTGCGGGGTGTGGTGTGCTGGTGTGTGGTGGTGTCGTGCGGGGTGTGGTGTGCTGGTGTGTGGTGGTGTTGTGCGAGGTGTGGTGTGCTGGTGTGTGGTGGTGTCGTGCGGGGTGTGGTGTGGTGTGTGGTGGTGGTGTCGTGCGGGGTGTGGTGTGCTGGTGTGTGGTAGTGTCGTGCGAGGTGTGGTGTGCTGGTGTGTGGTGGTGATGTCGTGCGGGGTGTGGTGTGCTGGTGTGTGGTGGTGATGTCGTGCAGGGTGTGGTGTGCTGGTGTGTGGTAGTGGTGTTGTGCGGGGTGTGGTGTGCTGGTGTGTGGTGGTGATGTCGTGCAGGGTGTGGTGTGCTGGTGTGTGGTGGTGGTGTTGTGCGGGGTGTGGTGTGCTGGTGTGTGGTGGTGTTGTGCGGGGTGTGGTGTGCTGGTGGTGGTGTTGTGCGGGGTGTGGTGTGTGGTGGTGATGTCGTGCAGGGTGTGGTGTGCTGGTGTGTGGTGGTGTTGTGCGGGGTGTGGTGTGCTGGTGAGTGGTGGTGTTGTGCGGGGTGTGGTGTGCTGGTGTGTGGTGGTGGTGTTGTGCGGGGTGTGGTGGTGGTGTGTGGTGGTGGTGTCGTGCGGGGTGTGGTGTGCTGGTGTGTGGTGTTGGTGTTGGTGTTGTGCGGGGTGTGGTGGTGGTGTGTGGTGGTGTTGTGCGGGGTGTGGTGTGCTGGTGTGTGGTGGTGGTGTTGTGCGGGGTGTGGTGTGCTGGTGTGTGGTGGTGTTGTGCGAGGTGTGGTGTGCTGGTGTGTGGTGGTGTTGTGCGGGGTGTGGTGTGCTGGTGTGTGGTGGTGTTGTGCGGGGTGTGGTGTGCTGGTGTGGTGGTGGTGTGTGGTGGTGTTGTGCGGGGTGTGGTGTGCTGGTGTGTGGTGGTGTTGTGCGGGGTGTGGTGTGCTGGTGTGTGGTGGTGTCGTGCGGGGTGTGGTGTGCTGGTGTGTGGTGGTGATGTCGTGCGGGGTGTGGTGTGCTGGTGTGTGGTGGTGTTGTGCGGGGTGTGGTGTGCTGGTGTGTGTGGTGGTGTCGTGCGGGGTGTGGTGTGGTGGTGTGTGGTGGTGGTGTTGTGCGGGGTGTGGTGTGCTGGTGTGTGGTGGTGTTGTGCGGGGTGTGGTGTGCTGGTGAGTGGTGGTGGTGTTGTGCGGGGTGTGGTGTGCTGGTGTGTGGTGGTGTTGTGCGGGGTGTGCTGGTGTGTGGTGGTGTTGTGCAGGGTGTGGTGTGCTGGTGTGTGGTGGTGTTGTGCGGGGTGTGGTGTGTGGTGGTGGTGTCGTGCGGGGTGTGGTGTGCTGGTGTGTGGTGGTGGTGTTGTGCGGGGTGTGGTGTGCTGGTGTGTGGTGGTGGTGTTGTGCGAGGTGTGGTGTGCTGGTGTGTGGTGGTGTTGTGCGGGGTGTGGTGTGCTGGTGTGTGGTGTTGGTGTCGTGCGGGGTGTGGTGTGCTGGTGTGTGGTGGTGTTGTGCGGGGTGTGGTGTGCTGGTGTGTGGTGGTGGTGTTGTGCGGGGTGTGGTGTGCTGGTGTGTGGTAGTGGTGTTGTGCGGGGTGTGGTGTGCTGGTGTGTGGTGTTGGTGTCGTGCGGGGTGTGGTGTGCTGGTGTGTGGTAGTGGTGTTGTGCGGGGTGTGGTGTGCTGGTGTGTGGTGGTGGTGTTGTGCGGGGTGTGGTGTGCTGGTGGTGGTGTTGTGCGGGGTGTGGTGTGCTGGTGTGTGGTGGTGGTGTTGTGCGGGGTGTGGTGTGCTGGTGTGTGGTGGTGTTGTGCGGGGTGTGCTGGTGTGTGGTGGTGTTGTGCGGGGTGTGGTGTGCTGGTGTGTGGTGGTGTTGTGCGGGGTGTGGTGTGCTGGTGTGTGGTGGTGTCGTGCGGGGTGTGGTGTGCTGGTGTGTGGTGGTGTTGTGCGGGGTGTGGTGTGCTGGTGTGTGGTGGTGGTGTCGTGCGGGGTGTGGTGGTGGTGTCGTGCGAGGTGTGGTGTGCTATTGTGTAGTAGTGGTGTCGTGCTGGTGTGTGGTGGTGTTGTGCGGGGTGTGGTGTGGTGTGTGGTGGTGTTGTGCGGGGTGTGGTGTGCTGGTGTGTGGTGGTGTTGTGCAGGGTGTGGTGTGCTGGTGAGTGGTGGTGGTGTTGTGCGGGGTGTGCTGGTGTGTGGTGGTGTTGTGCGGGGTGTGGTGTGCTGGTGTGTGGTGGTGGTGTCGTGCGGGGTGTGGTGTGGTGTGTGGTGGTGGTGTTGTGCGGGGTGTGGTGTGCTGGTGAGTGGTGGTGGTGTTGTGCAGGGTGTGGTGTGCTGGTGTGTGGTGGTGTCGTGCGGGGTGTGGTGTGGTGTGTGGTGGTGGTGTTGTGCGGGGTGTGTTGTGCTGGTGTGGTGGTGGTGTGTGGTGGTTTCGTGCGAGGTGTGGTGTGCTGGTGTGTGGTGGTGATGTCGTGCAGGGTGTGGTGTGCTGGTGTGTGGTGGTGTTGTGCAGGGTGTGGTGTGCTGGTGTGTGGTGGTGGTGTGTGGTGGTGTCGTGCGGGGTGTGGTGTGCTGGTGTGTGGTGGTGATGTCGTGCGGGGTGTGGTGTGCTGGTGTGTGGTGGTGGTGTGTGGTGGTGTCGTGCGGGGTGTGGTGTGCTGGTGTGTGGTGGTGGTGTGTGGTGGTGTGGTGTGCTGGTGTGTGGTGGTGTTGTGCGGGGTGTGGTGTGCTGGTGTGTGGTGGTGTTGTGCGGGGTGTGGTGTGCTGGTGTGTGGTGGTGTTGTGCGGGGTGTGGTGTGCTGGTGTGTGGTGGTGGTGTTGTGCGAGGTGTGGTGTGCTGGTGTGTGGTGGTGGTGTTGTGCGGGGTGTGGTGTGCTGGTGTGTGGTGGTGTTGTGCGGGGTGTGGTGTGGTGTGTGGTGGTGGTGTTGTGCGGGGTGTGGTGTGCTGGTGTGTGGTGGTGATGTCGTGCGGGGTGTGGTGTGCTGGTGTGTGGTGGTGTTGTGCAGGGTGTGGTGTGCTGGTGTGTGGTGGTGGTGTGTGGTGGTGTCGTGCGGGGTGTGGTGTGCTGGTGTGTGGTGGTGTTGTGCGAGGTGTGGTGTGCTGGTGTGTGGTGGTGTTGTGCGGGGTGTGGTGTGCTGGTGTGTGGTGGTGGTGTTGTGCGGGGTGTGGTGTGCTGGTGTGTGGTGGTGTTGTGCGGGGTGTGGTGTGCTGGTGTGTGGTGGTGTTGTGCGGGGTGTGGTGTGCTGGTGTGTGGTGGTGGTGTTGTGCGGGGTGTGGTGTGCTGGTGTGTGGTGGTGTTGTGCGGGGTGTGCTGGTGTGTGGTGGTGGTGTTGTGCGGGGTGTGGTGTGCTGGTGTGTGGTGGTGTTGTGCGGGGTGTGCTGGTGTGTGGTGGTGTTGTGCGGGGTGTGGTGTGCTGGTGTGTGGTGGTGTCGTGCGGGGTGTGGTGTGCTGGTGTGTGGTGGTGTTGTGCGGGGTGTGGTGTGCTGGTGTGTGGTGGTATCGTGCGGGGTGTGGTGTGCTGGTGTGTAGTGGTGTCGTGCAGGGTGTGGTGTGCTGGTGTGTGGTGGTGTTGTGCGGGGTGTGGTGTGCTGGTGTGTGGTGGTGTTGTGCGGGGTGTGGTGTGCTGGTGTGTGGTGGTGTTGTGCGGGGTGTGGTGTGCTGGTGTGTGGTGGTGTTGTGCGGGGTGTGGTGTGCTGGTGTGTGGTGGTGGTGTTGTGCGGGGTGTGGTGTGCTGGTGTGTGGTGGTGTTGTGCAGGGTGTGGTGTGCTGGTGTGTGGTGGTGTCGTGCGGGGTGTGGTGTGCTGGTGTGTGGTGGTGGTGTTGTGCGGGGTGTGGTGTGCTGGTGTGTGGTGGTGTTGTGCGGGGTGTGGTGTGCTGGTGTGTGGTGGTGGTGTTGTGCGGGGTGTGGTGTGCTGGTGTGTGGTGGTGTCGTGCGGGGTGTGGTGTGCTGGTGTGTGGTGGTGTTGTGCGAGGTGTGGTGTGCTGGTGTGTGGTGGTGTTGTGCGGGGTGTGGTGTGCTGGTGTGTGGTGGTGGTGTTGTGCGGGGTGTGGTGTGCTGGTGTGTGGTGGTGTTGTGCGGGGTGTGGTGTGCTGGTGTGTGGTGGTGGTGTCGTGCAGGGTGTGGTGTGCTGGTGTGTGGTGGTGGTGTTGTGCGGGGTGTGGTGTGCTGGTGTGTGGTGGTGGTGTTGTGCGGGGTGTGGTGTGCTGGTGTGTGGTGGTGGTGTTGTGCGGGGTGTGGTGTGCTGGTGTGTGGTGGTGTTGTGCGAGGTGTGGTGTGCTGGTGTGTGGTGGTGTTGTGCGGGGTGTGGTGTGCTGGTGTGTGGTGGTGGTGTCGTGCGGGGTGTGGTGTGCTGGTGTGTGGTGGTGGTGTTGTGCGGGGTGTGGTGTGCTGGTGTGTGGTGGTGGTGTTGTGCGGGGTGTGGTGTGCTGGTGTGTGGTGGTGTTGTGCGGGGTGTGGTGTGCTGGTGTGTGGTGGTGGTGTTGTGCGAGGTGTGGTGTGGTGGTGTGTGGTGGTGTTGTGCGGGGTGTGGTGTGCTGGTGTGTGGTGGTGGTGTTGTGCGGGGTGTGGTGTGCTGGTGTGTGGTGGTGGTGTTGTGCGGGGTGTGGTGTGCTGGTGTGTGGTGGTGGTGTCGTGCGGGGTGTGGTGTGCTGGTGTGTGGTGGTGTTGTGCGGGGGTGTGGTGTGCTGGTGTGTGGTGGTGGTGTTGTGCGGGGTGTGGTGTGCTGGTGTGTGGTGGTGTCGTGCGGGGTGTGGTGTGCTGGTGTGTGGTGGTGGTGTTGTGCGGGGTGTGGTGTGCTGGTGTGTGGTGGTGTGTGGTGGTGTTGTGCGGGGTGTGGTGTGCTGGTGTGTGGTGGTGGTGTCGTGCGGGGTGTGTTGTGCTGGTGTGTGGTAGTGGTGTTGTGCAGGGTGTGGTGTGCTGGTGTGTGGTAGTGGTGTCGTGCAGGGTGTGGTGTGCTGGTGTGTGGTAGTGGTGTCGTGCGGGGTGTGGTGTGCTGGTGTGTGGTAGTGGTGTCGTGCGGGGTGTGGTGTGCTGGTGTGTGGTGGTGGTGTTGTGCGGGGTGTGGTGTGCTGGTGTGTGGTGGTGTGTGGTGGTGTTGTGCGGGGTGTGGTGTGCTGGTGTGTGGTAGTGGTGTCGTGCAGGGTGTGGTGTGCTGGTGTGTGGTAGTGGTGTCGTGCGGGGTGTGGTGTGCTGGTGTGTGGTGGTGGTGTCGTGCGGGGTGTGGTGTGCTGGTGTGTGGTGGTGTTGTGCGGGGTGTGGTGTGCTGGTGTGTGGTGGTGTTGTGCGGGGTGTGGTGTGCTGGTGTGTGGTGGTGGTGTTGTGCGGGGTGTGGTGTGCTGGTGTGTGGTGGTGGTGTTGTGCGGGGTGTGGTGCTGGTGTGTGGTGGTGTCGTGCGGGGTGTGGTGGTGTGTGGTGGTGGTGTTGTGCGGGGTGTGGTGTGCTGGTGTGTGGTGGTGTTGTGCGGGGTGTGGTGTGCTGGTGTGTGGTGGTGGTGTTGTGCGGGGTGTGGTGTGCTGGTGTGTGGTGGTGTCGTGCGGGGTGTGGTGTGCTGGTGTGTGGTGGTGTTGTGCGAGGTGTGGTGTGCTGGTGTGTGGTGGTGTCGTGCGGGGTGTGGTGTGCTGGTGTGTGGTGGTGTCGTGCGGGGTGTGGTGTGCTGGTGTGTGGTGGTGTTGTGCGGGGTGTGGTGTGCTGGTGTGTGGTGGTGTGTGGTGGTGTTGTGCGGGGTGTGGTGTGCTGGTGTGTGGTGGTGTTGTGCGGGGTGTGGTGTGCTGGTGTGTGGTGGTGGTGTTGTGCGGGGTGTGGTGTGCTGGTGTGTGGTAGTGGTGTTGTGCAGGGTGTGGTGTGCTGGTGTGTGGTAGTGGTGTCGTGCGGGGTGTGGTGTGCTGGTGTGTGGTGTTGGTGTTGGTGTTGTGCGGGGTGTGGTGTGCTGGTGTGTGGTGGTGTTGTGCGGGGTGTGGTGTGCTGGTGTGTGGTGGTGTTGTGCGGGGTGTGGTGTGCTGGTGTGTGGTGGTGTCGTGCGGGGTGTGGTGTGCTGGTGTGTGGTGGTGTTGTGCGGGGTGTGGTGTGCTGGTGTGTGGTGTTGGTGTCGTGCAGGGTGTGGTGTGCTGGTGTGTGGTGGTGGTGTTGTGCGGGGTGTGGTGTGCTGGTGTGTGGTGGTGGTGTTGTGCGGGGTGTGGTGTGCTGGTGTGTGGTGGTGTTGTGCGGGGTGTGGTGTGTGGTGGTGGTGTTGTGCAGGGTGTGGTGTGCTGGTGTGTGGTGATGTCGTGCAGGGTGTGGTGTGCTGGTGTGTGGTGGTGGTGTTGTGCGGGGTGTGGTGTGCTGGTGTGTGGTGGTGTTGTGCGGGGTGTGGTGTGCTGGTGTGTGGTGGTGTTGTGCGGGGTGTGGTGTGCTGGTGTGTGGTGGTGGTGTTGTGCGGGGTGTGGTGTGCTGGTGTGTGGTGGTGGTGTTGTGCAGGGTGTGGTGTGCTGGTGTGTGGTGGTGTTGTGCGGGGTGTGGTGTGCTGGTGTGTGGTGGTGGTGTCGTGCAGGGTGTGGTGTGCTGGTGTGTGGTGGTGTCGTGCGGGGTGTGGTGTGCTGGTGTGTGGTGGTGTTGTGCGGGGTGTGGTGTGTGGTGTGTGGTGGTGTTGTGCAGGGTGTGGTGTGCTGGTGTGTGGTAGTGGTGTCGTGCGGGGTGTGGTGTGCTGGTGTGTGGTGGTGTTGTGCGGGGTGTGGTGTGGTGTGTGTGGTGGTGTTGTGCGGGGTGTGGTGTGCTGGTGTGTGGTGGTGTTGTGCGGGGTGTGGTGTGCTGGTGTGTGGTGGTGGTGTTGTGCGGGGTGTGGTGTGCTGGTGTGTGGTGGTGTTGTGCGGGGTGTGGTGTGCTGGTGTGTGGTGGTGTTGTGCGGGGTGTGGTGGTGGTGTGTGGTGGTGGTGTTGTGCGGGGTGTGGTGTGCTGGTGTGTGGTGGTGTTGTGCAGGGTGTGGTGTGCTGGTGTGTGGTAGTGGTGTCGTGCGGGGTGTGGTGTGCTGGTGTGTGGTGGTGGTGTTGTGCGGGGTGTGGTGTGCTGGTGTGTGGTGGTGTTGTGCGGGGTGTGGTGTGCTGGTGTGTGGTGGTGGTGTCGTGCGGGGTGTGCTGGTGTGTGGTGGTGGTGTTGTGCGGGGTGTGGTGTGGTGTGTGGTGGTGGTGTTGTGCAGGGTGTGGTGTGCTGGTGTGTGGTGGTGTTGTGCGGGGTGTGGTGGTGGTGTGTGGTGGTGGTGTTGTGCGGGGTGTGGTGTGCTGGTGTGTGGTGGTGGTGTCGTGCGGGGTGTGGTGTGCTGGTGTGTGGTGGTGGTGTTGTGCGGGGTGTGGTGTGCTGGTGTGTGGTGGTGTTGTGCGGGGTGTGGTGTGCTGGTGTGTGGTGGTGGTGTTGTGCGGGGTGTGGTGTGCTGGTGTGTGGTGGTGTTGTGCGGGGTGTGGTGTGGTGTGTGGTGGTGGTGTTGTGCGGGGTGTGGTGTGCTGGTGTGTGGTGGTGGTGTCGTGCGGGGTGTGCTGGTGTGTGGTGGTGGTGTTGTGCGGGGTGTGGTGTGCTGGTGTGTGGTGATGTGTGGTGGTGTTGTGCGGGGTGTGGTGTGCTGGTGTGTGGTAGTGGTGTCGTGCAGGGTGTGGTGTGCTGGTGTGTGGTGGTGTTGTGCGGGGTGTGGTGTGCTGGTGTGTGGTAGTGGTGTCGTGCAGGGTGTGGTGTGCTGGTGTGTGGTGGTGTTGTGCGGGGTGTGGTGTGCTGGTGTGTGGTGGTGTTGTGCGGGGTGTGGTGTGCTGGTGTGTGGTGGTGTTGTGCGGGGTGTGGTGTGCTGGTGTGTGGTGGTGTCGTGCGGGGTGTGGTGTGCTGGTGTGTGGTGGTGTTGTGCGGGGTGTGGTGTGCTGGTGTGTGGTAGTGGTGTCGTGCGGGGTGTGGTGTGCTGGTGTGTGGTGGTGTTGTGCGGGGTGTGGTGTGCTGGTGTGTGGTAGTGGTGTCGTGCGGGGTGTGGTGTGCTGGTGTGTGGTGGTGTTGTGCGGGGTGTGGTGGTGGTGTGTGGTGGTGGTGTTGTGCGGGGTGTGGTGTGCTGGTGTGTGGTGGTGTTGTGCGGGGTGTGGTGTGCTGGTGTGTGGTGGTGTCGTGCGGGGTGTGGTGTGCTGGTGTGTGGTGGTGTCGTGCGGGGTGTGGTGTGCTGGTGTGTGGTGGTGTTGTGCGGGGTGTGGTGTGCTGGTGTGTGGTAGTGGTGTCGTGCGGGGTGTGGTGTGCTGGTGTGTGGTGGTGTTGTGCGGGGTGTGGTGTGCTGGTGTGTGGTAGTGGTGTCGTGCGGGGTGTGGTGTGCTGGTGTGTGGTGGTGTTGTGCGGGGTGTGGTGGTGGTGTGTGGTGGTGGTGTTGTGCGGGGTGTGGTGTGCTGGTGTGTGGTGGTGTTGTGCGGGGTGTGGTGTGCTGGTGTGTGGTGGTGGTGTTGTGCGGGGTGTGGTGTGCTGGTGTGTGGTGGTGTTGTGCGGGGTGTGGTGTGCTGGTGTGTGGTGGTGTCGTGCGGGGTGTGGTGTGCTGGTGTGTGGTGGTGTTGTGCGGGGTGTGGTGTGCTGGTGTGTGGTGGTGTTGTGCGGGGTGTGGTGTGCTGGTGTGTGGTGGTGTCGTGCGGGGTGTGGTGTGCTGGTGTGTGGTGGTGTCGTGCGGGGTGTGGTGTGCTGGTGTGTGGTGGTGTTGTGCGGGGTGTGCTGGTGTGTGGTGGTGGTGTTGTGCGGGGTGTGGTGTGCTGGTGTGTGGTGGTGTTGTGCGGGGTGTGGTGTGCTGGTGTGTGGTGGTGGTGTTGTGCGGGGTGTGGTGTGCTGGTGTGTGGTGGTGTTGTGCGGGGTGTGGTGTGCTGGTGTGTGGTGGTGGTGTTGTGCAGGGTGTGGTGTGCTGGTGTGTGGTAGTGGTGTCGTGCGGGGTGTGGTGTGCTGGTGTGTGGTGGTGTTGTGCGAGGTGTGGTGTGCTGGTGTGTGGTGGTGTTGTGCGGGGTGTGGTGTGCTGGTGTGTGGTGGTGTTGTGCGAGGTGTGGTGTGCTGGTGTGTGGTGGTGTTGTGCGAGGTGTGGTGTGCTGGTGTGTGGTGGTGTTGTGCGGGGTGTGGTGTGCTGGTGTGTGGTGGTGGTGTTGTGCGGGGTGTGGTGTGCTGGTGTGTGGTGGTGGTGTTGTGCGGGGTGTGGTGTGCTGGTGTGTGGTGGTGTTGTGCGGGGTGTGGTGTGCTGGTGTGTGGTGGTGTTGTGCGGGGTGTGCTGGTGTGTGGTGGTGTTGTGCGGGGTGTGGTGTGCTGGTGTGTGGTGGTGTTGTGCGGGGTGTGGTGTGCTGGTGTGTGGTGGTGGTGTTGTGCGGGGTGTGGTGTGCTGGTGTGTGGTGGTGTTGTGCGGGGTGTGGTGTGGTGTGTGGTGGTGGTGTTGTGCGGGGTGTGGTGTGCTGGTGTGTGGTGGTGTTGTGCGGGGTGTGGTGTGCTGGTGTGTGGTGGTGGTGTTGTGCGAGGTGTGGTGTGCTGGTGTGTGGTGGTGTTGTGCGGGGTGTGGTGTGCTGGTGTGTGGTGGTGGTGTCGTGCGGGGTGTGGTGTGCTGGTGTGTGGTGGTGTTGTGCGAGGTGTGGTGTGCTGGTGTGTGGTGGTGTTGTGCGGGGTGTGGTGTGCTGGTGTGTGGTGGGGATGTCGTGCGGGGTGTGGTGTGCTGGTGTGTGGTGGTGGTGTGTGGTGGTGTTGTGCGGGGTGTGGTGTGCTGGTGTGTGGTGGTGGTGTGTGGTGGTGTTGTGCGGGGTGTGGTGTGCTGGTGTGTGGTGGTGGTGTTGTGCGGGGTGTGGTGTGCTGGTGTGTGGTGGTGTTGTGCGAGGTGTGGTGTGCTGGTGTGTGGTGGTGTTGTGCGGGGTGTGGTGTGCTGGTGTGTGGTGGTGTTGTGCGAGGTGTGGTGTGCTGGTGTGTGGTGGTGGTGTTGTGCGGGGTGTGGTGTGCTGGTGTGGTGGTGGTGTTGTGCGGGGTGTGGTGTGCTGGTGTGTGGTGGTGTTGTGCAGGGTGTGGTGTGCTGGTGTGTGGTGGTGGTGTGTGGTGGTGTTGTGCGGGGTGTGGTGTGCTGGTGTGTGGTGGTGTTGTGCGGGGTGTGGTGTGCTGGTGTGTGGTAGTGGTGTCGTGCGGGGTGTGGTGTGCTGGTGTGTGGTAGTGGTGTTGTGCGGGGTGTGGTGTGCTGGTGAGTGGTAGTGGTGTCGTGCGGGGTGTGGTGTGCTGGTGAGTGGTGTTGTGTTGTGTGTGTCCTGTGGGTAAGCTAGTGTCTCTCTCAGTCTCCAGTTTGCGGTGGAGTTGGCCTCTCTCCTGCACATCCCTCCACCTCCACAGTGGCAGGATATTGCCGATCAGATCAAAATCCCCTTTGACCTGGAGCAGAATTACCACCCTGAGTTTGATGGATACAAGACAGGTGAGAAACAGGATCTGTTTTCGCCTCTTGCATCCCGTTTCTCCCTCTTATTTAACCTGTGGAGACCAGTGGAGTACAGGGCTGTTACAGTCCAGTCCTACCAGCTCAGAGACCAGTGGAGTACAGAGCTGCTACAGTCCAGTCCTACCAGCTCAGAGACCAGTGGAGTACTGGGCTGCCACAGTCCAGTCCTACCAGCTCAGAGACCAGTGGAGTACAGAGCTGCTACAGTCCAGTAATACCAGCTCAGAGACCAGTGGAGTACAGGGCTGTTACAGTCCAGTCCTTCCAGCTCAGAGACCAGTGGAGTACAGGGCTGCTACACTCGTACCCAGCTCAGAGACCAGTGGAGTACAGAGCTGCTCCAGTCGTACCCAGCTCAGAGACCAGTGGAGTACTGGGCTGCTACACTCATACCCAGCTCAGAGACCAGTGGAGTACTGGGCTGCTATACTCGTACCCAGCTCAGAGACCAGTGGAGTACAGGGCTGCTACAGTTGTACCCAGCTCAGAGACCAGTGGAGTACACTTAGTCCTGTCTCTTTTTCATTCAATTTCTTCTGCCTCTCAGGAGAGAAAGTGAAGCAGGCAGATGTTGTGTTGCTGGGATATCCGCTGGGGTACCCCATGTCTCCAGAGGTCAGAAGGAATGACCTGGAAGTGTATGAGCCAGTGACTGATCCCCAGGGACCAGCAATGACCTGGGTAAGACAGCACAGCACCTCTTGCAGGGAGAGGAGATAGACGGACACTGACCGGCAGACAGACACAGCCCAGTGTGAAAGTCCTGGACAGACACTGACCGACAGACAGACACAGCCCAGTGTGTCAGGGTGTGTGTGCAGTGGGTTAGGGTCAGACAGACAGAGCCCAGGCTGAAGAGACTGTCTCTCTCTGTTCCTCTGTTAGGGGATGTTTGCTGTGGGTTGGCTGGAGCTCAGAGAGGCATCTCGGGCCCAGGAGCTGTTGATGAGGAATTTCAATAACATCCAGGAGCCCTTCCAGGTGAGAGAATATCTCGGTCTCACCATCAGCTCATCTGGGAGTTTTGACCTGGCAGTGAAGGCATTGAGGGAGAAGGCACTCAGGGCTTTCTACACAATAAGAAGGAGGCTCTTCAACATCAACCCACCAACAAGAATCTGGCTCCAAATATTTCAAAGTGTAATCCAATCCATTGCCCTATACGGCAGTGAAGTGTGGGGTCCCCTCACAGACCAGGATTACACTCAATGGGACAAACACCCCACAGAAACTCTGCACATGGAGATCTGTAGAAACATCCTCCGTGTGCAGAGAAAAACACCTAACAACGGGTGCAGGGACGAATTAGGCCAGTATCCACTATTGATAAACATACAGAAAAGAGTATTAAATTATTGGGTACACCTAAAGAACAGTGACCAAAATTCCTACCACCACAAAGCCCTGCTGAGCCAAGAGCTGAGCCCAAAACAGAGCCCCCTGAGCCAGCTGGTCCTGAGGCTCACTGACCTGAGCCACACCGACACTAACCAGCATCAGGACAGCACTGCTAGACCACCACAACTCAGACTCAACCACATCACAGCACAGATCAAACAGCAATATCTCACACACTGGGATACACACACACAAGCACAACATAAACTGGAATGCTACAGAACCCTAAACAGACAATACACACTAGCTGAATATTTGACCAAAATAAGAAACAACAAACAGAAACAGACCCTGACAAGTACAGGCTCAGTGGCCATAGAAACTGGGCGACACAGGCAGACCTGGCTGCCCAGAGAGGACAGGCTGTGCTCCCACTGCCAGCGGGGAGAAATAGAGACAGAGGTGCACTTCCTACTGCACTGTGACAGATACTCTGGGATGAGAGAAACACTCTTCCCTAAACTCAGAAATCTAATCCCAGAGTTCCCACACCTGCCAGAATCACAACGGGTCCAAACAACAGATTCCACTATGTCAGTATTTACTTAACAAAAAATAAGCCAACATGCAGAAGCCATGTGTGAAAAACTAAATACACCCCATGATACAGTAGCTGTATAGCCACCTTTCGCAGCAATAACTTGAAGTTATCATTTTCTGTATGAGTTTATCAGTCTCTCACATCGTTTTGGAGGAGTTTTGGCCCACTCTTCTACAACATTGCTTCAGTTCAGCGATGTTTGAGGACATTCGTTCATGCACAGCATCTCAATGGGGTTGAGGTCTGGACTTTGACTTGGCCATTCCTACACCTTGATTCTTTTCTTTTTCAGCCATCCAGTCATAGATTTGCTGGTGTGCTTGGGATCATTGTCCTGTTGCATGACCCAATTTCGGCCAAGCTGTCGGACAGATGGCCTCACATTTGTGTCTAGAATACTTAGAGTTCGTGGTCGACTCGATGACTGCAAGGTGCCCAGGTCCCATGGCTGCAAAACACGCCCAAATCATCACCCCTCCACCACCGTGCTGTCACGACCACCAACCTTGCCCAGACCAGCCCCCAAGAGAGCTAACCAGTGCCAGCAGCAGGGCGATGATTACAAGCGCGGCCGCACGGGTTAACTCAACACCAGACGCCTACCGTGCCGCAGGCTGCAGTATTTAAGCCTCTCCAACCCGCGTCTTGCCGCGGTATTGAGTTAACTCCTTGAGAGCTCTACCTAGCGATTTCTAAACCTTGTGTCAACCTGGATTTTGGACCACCCCTTTGCCATCGGACTTCGGACCTCGCCTTCCGACTCGGACTGTTTGCCACCTGTGTTTGTCCCAGATTTCGACCTCCCTTGTTCCCTTTGACCACGATCTCGCCTCTCGACTTGTATTGTTTGCCATTTGGGTTTGACGTGGTTTTCGACCTTCCTTTCTCCCTCTGACCACGAACTCGCTGCTGGATACGGATTGTTTGTTGTCGTGCCTCTCACCTACTCCTGCGGCTGCACAGAATCCATATCTCCTCTTCAGAGTATCCTTACAGAATACCG
Source organism: Lepisosteus oculatus (assembly GCF_040954835.1). Taxonomy (NCBI): domain Eukaryota; kingdom Metazoa; phylum Chordata; class Actinopteri; order Semionotiformes; family Lepisosteidae; genus Lepisosteus; species Lepisosteus oculatus. The sequence continues at coordinate 379,179 of NC_090716.1, forward strand.
AGCTCTTCGCTCCCTTCTCCAGCAGCACTCCCAAGCTCTCTCCCAGCTACAGCTGTCCGTTCAGCATCTTACTAATCACGTCGCCTGGCTTTTGTCCCCCCCGGTGCCCCCGTGCCCCACGCCGTCCCCTGCAGTGTCTTCCTCCCAAGCCTCTGCCCTGCCCTCCACTCCCCCAGCCTTACCGTTTGTTCTCCCTGAGAAATAGGACGGTAATCCTACAGGTTGCAGAGGCTTCATTGCTCAGTGCTTTCTCTCCTTTCATTTGCATCCCGAGCGTTTTCCTACATCACGGGAGCAGATTGGATTTGCGTTCTCCCTGCTTACAGGCAATTGGGAATCTGTCTTGCTGGCCGGGGGAGATTTTAGTAGTTTTGCGGATCGCCTCCAGGCGCGTCTTTCGCAGGACAACCTGGACCTGATTCACCTGCGGCTCTCAGCGCTTCAACAGGGCGACAGACCACTACAGGACTACGTGGCCGAATTTCAGTCCCTCGCCACAGGGTCTGCCTGGAACCCGGAGGCTCTTGTCTGTCTCTTCTGTAAGGGACTGTCAGAGGAGTTGAAGGACCACCCGGTGCTCACGCCAATCCACTCCCAGTCCCTTGACGCGGTGTTCTCTCAGGTTCTCGAACTGGACACCCGTATTAGAATTCGGAGAGCAGACAGACACCCGGGAAGCAGACATGGCCGTCCGGAGGGGTCCCTCCCTCCAGGAGCTCTGCCGCATGCTCTTCTTTCCTCTCAAGAAAAGGAAAGGCGCCGCCAAGAGGGATGAAGCCTGTACTGCGCTTCTTCGAACCATCTGCTTGCTACCTGTCCCCCGAGACCACCGTGTGCACCTCGAGCTCTCCCGCAGCCTACAGCTATGGTCAGTAGCGCTGTCTTTTCTCCAGCCTCTTCTGGCTCTCTGTTGGGGATGCTCTGACTTCCATGCCACCACAATAAGTTCACCTGAAACAGGCCTTCGATAAACAGCAGGCCCTCTCGCTGCCCCTCACCGGAACTGTGACTGCGCGATAGGTCTACTGCCAGGAACCCTCCCCCCCAAGGGTCCTCTTCTCCAGCCTGTGCCGGTTTCTTTTCCATTGGGAAGAAGGATGGCTCCTTGCGCCCATGTATCGACTGCAGGGGGTTGACGCCATCACGGTTGAACATCGTCACCCCCGCCGCTAATTCCAGTGGCTTTGGAGTCCCTACGGGGAGCCTCCATCTTTTCTAAATTAGATCTGCCGGGGGCTTATAATCTAATCAGGATACGGGAAGGGGACGAGTGAAAGACGGCCTTTATGACCACGCACAGGCATTACGAATAGTCAATAGGCAAGTCATGCCCTTTGGCCTTGTTAATGCCCCGGTGGTCTTCCAGTCCTTTATGAATGACATCTTTAGGGACATTATTGGTAACTTTGTTTTGGTGTATCTGGATGACATTCTGATTTATTTCACCGACCCCCAGGATCATGTCCGTCACGTCCAGGAGGTGTTGTCCAGATTGATCAACAATCTCTACGCTAAGCTGGAGAAGTGTGTGTTTCATGTCTCTAAGATACACTTCCTGGGCTACATCATTTCTCCCCTGGGGGTGGAGATGGACTCGTCTAAGGTAGTAGCTATTAACGACTGGCCAGTCCCGCGCAATCTGAAACAGATCCAACATTTTCTGGGTTTTGCTCATTTTTACAGGCGTTTCATTAGGAACTTTAGCTCCGTTGTTGCGCCCATCACTGCCTTGACTGGTAACAGACCTGGCCGGGGTAAGTGGAACCCGGAGGCTGACAAGGCATTCCTACGCCTAAAGCACCTCTTCAGCTCAGCTCCACTTCTCGTCACCCGGATCCCTCCAGGCCTTTCGTGGTGGAAGTTGACGCCCCTGCCTATGGGGTTGGTGCAGTCCTCTCCCAGCACCATGGAGGACACATTCTGCATCCATGTGCTTTCTTCTCCAAGAGGTGAACTACGATGAGCTCCTCGCCATCAAGCTGGCCCTCAAGGAATGGAGACATTGGCTGGAGGGGGCTCAACATCCCTTTGTTATAATCATGGACCGCAAGAACCTGGCCTACATCCCATCGGCTAAATGCCTCAACTCGCGTCTAGGCTTGCTAGTCTCTGTTCTTCTTCAATTTCGTGATTACCTATACGCCCGGTTCTAGGAGTGGGAGGGCGGACGCACTCTCCCGACTCCACTACCCCCCGGATCTGGACTACACACCTGAAACGATAATCTCGACCAACCCTGTTGTGGCAGGGGTTCACTTTTCCATTGAGGATCAAGTCAGGCGGGAACTGGACAAGACTGCCATCCCTCTCCATTGTCCCGCGGATAAACTCTTTGTTGTGGACAATTTACGTTCGGCAGCTTTGCCATGACTCCCAGTTCACAGGTCATCCTGGGGTCAGACGTACTCTGGACCTCCTGAACAGGGACTTCTACCATGAGAGCTGATGTCGCTGACTATATTCGGGCATGTCCGACCTGTGCCAGAACCAAGCCCCCGAGAGCCAGGAAAACGGGTTTCCTTCACCCGCTCCCGGTCGCCTACCGCCCCTGGTCTCACATAGCGGTGGATTTCATCACAGACCTCCCCAGCAGTCAAGGCAATACAGTAATCATGGTGGTCTCCGGCCGCTTCTCCAAATCGGCCTTCTGTCAAGCTCTTGGCACTCATGTGTCGTTAACCTCGGGATACCACCCTGAAGCCAACGGACAGGTGGAAACTAAACGAATCTAAGCCTCCTTTCATTTCTCAGAGCCTTCACCTCCTCTTGTGCATAATGACCAAACATCTCCACTTTGGTCTCATCTGTCAAAAGGACATTGTTCCAAAAAATCTTGTGGTTTGTTCAGATGCAACTTTGCAAAGTCGTGCTGCCATGTTCTTTTTGAAGAGAAGGGGCTTTCTCCTATCTACCCTTCTATGGAAGCCATACTTGCTCAGTCTTTTTCTGATCGTACTGTCATGAACTTTAACATTTAACATGTTGTCCAAGGCCTGTAGATCTCTAGATGTAGCTCTTGGTTCTTTGCGATTTCTCTGAGCATTATACGGTCTGACCGTGGGGTGAATTTACTGGGACACCACTCCCAGGAAGACTGGCAACTGTCTTGAATGTTCTCCATTTGTAAACCTTCTCACTGTAGAATGATGGATTTCAGATTGTTTGGAAATGGCCTTATACCCCTTCCCACATTGATGAGCAACAGCAATTGCTTCTCTGAGTTCATTGCCGATGTCTTTTCTCGTTGGCATGGTATTAACACACACCTGAATGATCCAGATAACTAAACAGCCAAAGGTTCTGCTTTTATAAAGGTGGTCACCCTTCCTGATGATCAACTAATCAAGTGTATTTGATGAGCAGCACCTGGCTGCTAATTACCTTCTTAATCCTATGGAAGCAGTAAGGGTGTACTTAATTTGTCCCACATGGTTTCTGCATTTTGGCTTACTTTTTGTTGAATAAATAATGACAGTGAAATCTGTTCTGTGTTGTGTGTTATCTGAGGCTAGATTTGTCTAATTATGGAAGTTGGTGAGGACTAGACAATTGTTATTTATGCCGTAATTTTAAAACCATTGAATTGAAAGAGGGTGTACCTTCTTTTTCACATGACTGTATGTCTGTAGATTTTAATTTATTTTTATTTTTTGTTTTGTTTCATGTTTATTTTATTTATTTTTTTGCTTTGGCAACACTGACTGTACCCATCTGTCATCCCAATAAGGCACCTTGAATTGAATTGAGTGAAAGAGAGCAAGCAGTGTGTCCAAAGCTCCCATTTCTCTCCTGTCCCTCTCTCCGGGTGTGGAGTCAATGTGTCTCTTGTCTCTCTCTCCGGGTGTGGAGTCAGTGTGTCTCCTGTCTCTGTCCAGGTGTGGTCTGAGGGCTCCGATGGCTCAGGGACAGTGAACTTCCTGACCGGGATGGGCGGCTTCCTGCAGGCTGTGCTGTTTGGATACACAGGATTCCGGTTGGCATTGTGTGTCTGTCTGTCCCTTTGTGGTCACTGAGCCTGTCCTCTCTGGGCAGTCAGGTCTGCCTGTGTCCAGTCTCTCTGGCCAGGCTGTGGTCACTGAGGCTGTCCTCTGTGGGCAGTCAGGTCTGCCTGTGTCCAGTCTCTCTGGCCAGGCTGTGGTCACTGAGCCTGTCCTCTGTGGGCAGTCAGGTCTGCCTGTGTCCAGTCTCTCTGGCCAGGCTGTGGTCACTGAGCCTGTCCTCTGTGGGCAGTCAGGTCTGCCTGTGTCCAGTCTCTCTGGCCAGGCTGTGGTCACTGAGCCTGTCCTCTCTGGGCAGTCAGGTCTGCCTGTGTCCAGTCTCTCTGGCCAGGCTGTGGTCACTGAGCCTGTCCTCTCTGGGCAGTCAGGTCTGCCTGTGTCCAGTCTCTCTGGCCAGGCTGTGGTCACTGAGCCTGTCCTCTCTGGGCAGTCAGGTCTGCCTGTGTCCAGTCTCTCTGGCCAGGCTGTGGTCACTGAGCCTGTCCTCTCTGTTTCTCTCTCTTACTTCTGCAGCATTAAGAAGGACTGCCTGACTTTTGACCCCGTGTTGCCGGACGACATCCCAGAGCTGCGGCTCAGGGGGGTGTGTTACCTTGGCAACAAGCTGGAGTGGGTGTTCGGGGGGAACAAGGTGCGCGTGGGGGTGACGGCGCTGTGGGGAGCCCCACACTGCCCCCTGCAGGTCATTGAGAGGCGTACAGGACAGGGCTTCCCCCTGGTGCTGGGTACGTCCTGGGGGTCCTGGGGGTTCGGGGAGGGGGTCCCCTGCACAGCTGCAGCCCCGAGATCAGTCAGATCCCCAGAAGTGCTGAGATCGAGGAAGGGACTGGCGTCGGCCACTGAGCAAGGTCCCGGCAGAACTGTGCCACCCGCTGGGCAAAGTCCCGACAGGACCACTGAGCAAGGTCCCGGCAGGACCACTGAGCAAGGTCCAGGCAGGACCACTGAACAAGGTCCCGGAAGGACCGTGCCACCCGCTGAGCAAGGTCCCGGCAGGACCACTGAGCAAGGTCCCGGCAGGACCACTGAGCAAGGTCCCGGCAGGACCACTGAACAAGGTCCCGGAAGGACCGTGCCGCCCGCTGTGCCCCCTGCTGTAACGGCTCTCTTTGTCTTTCCAGGGAAGCCGGTCTCCATTCCGCTCGGAGCAGGGGAGCTCCGCAGGCAGGCCAGCTGCTGGCCTCTGTAGCTCACGGAGTGCCAGTCAGTGTCTCCAGAGCCACACCACTCAGGAGCCGCTGCCCCTCCAGCCCTCAGAGCAGGGCTGATCTCAATAAAACACCGTGATCTGTACGTATGTCTGAGCCTGGTCTGTTCACACCTGGACAGCCTCTCACACACCTGGACAGACTCTCACTGCAGACCCTGTCTGTACACACCTGGACAGACTCTCACACACCTGGACAGACTCTCACTGCAGACCCTGTCTGTACACACCTGGACAGACTCTCACTGCAGACCCTGTCTGTACACACCTGGACAGACTCTTACTGCAGACCCTGTCTGTACACACCTGGACAGCCTCTCACTGCAGACCCTGTCTGTACACACCTGGACAGCCTCTCACTGCAGACCCTGTCTGTACACACCTGCACAGTCTCTCACACACCTGGACAGACTCTCACTGCAGACCCTGTCTGTACACACCTGGACAGCCTCTCACACACCTGGACAGACTCTCACTGCAGACCCTGTCTGTACACACCTGGACAGCCTCTCACACACCTGGACAGACTCTCACTGCAGACCCTGTCTGTACACACCTGGACAGCCTGGTCTTCCTTGGCACTATTGACTCTGGTCCGACTGACAGGGACAGAGACAGGTTAAAAGTGTCTGTATATACAGGAGACAGCTGACCCGCACAGGTTGTAAGGAAACAAGAGGAGACACCAGCTGGGCCGGCTGCTCTGTGGGGTTTCACTCTCTTGAAGGCTCTGCACATGTTTAGAGAGCTGTAACACACAGTCTCCCGGCTCACTGGGGCTCTGGTAGCTCTCGGTGTTCAGAGCCCCAGAGCGGGAGGGCCAGGTGTTCAGCTGCTCAGAGCCTCAGAGCAGGAGGGCCAGGTGTTCAGCTCCTCGGTGCTCAGAGCCCCAGAGCAGGAGGGCGAGGTGTTCAGCTGCTCAGAGCCTCAGAGCAGGAGGGCCAGGTGTTCAGCTCCTCGGTGCTCAGAGCCTCAGAGCGGGAGGGCCAGGTGTTCAGCTCCTCGGTGCTCAGAGCCCCAGAGTGGGAGGGCCAGGTGTTCAGCTGCTCGGAGCCCCAGAGCGGGAGGGCCAGGTGTTCAGCTCCTCGGTGCTCAGAGCCTCAGAGCAGGAGGGCCAGGTGTTCAGCTGCTCTGAGCCCCAGAGCGGGAGGGCCAGGTGTTCAGCTGCTCGGAGCCCCAGAGCGGGAGGGCCAGGTGTTCAGCTGCTCGGAGCCCCAGAGCGGGAGGGCCAGGTGTTCAGCTGCTCGGAGCCCCAGAGCGGGAGGGCCAGGTGTTCAGCTGCTCGGAGCCCCAGAGCGGGAGGGCCAGGTGTTCAGCTGCTCGGAGCCCCAGAGCAGGAGGGCCAGGTGTTCAGCTGCTCGGAGCCCCAGAGCAGGAGGGCCAGGTGTTCAGCTACAACAGGCAGTGTGCAAAAAACAACAAAAAGGTAACAGGTTATGTGCAAAAACATGCATCAACAGAATGAAATAAAGGGATAGAAATGCTGGGGAGTGAGCTTTTGACATGTGAGGCAGAGGTAGATTTTCAATGTGTGTTTGGGTTTTTGGTAAGAAAGAAAGGAAGAAGGCACTGCGAGGTTCAGATCATAGGTGAGAGGTGAGGTGAGGCTGGGAGTTTAACAGTTTGATAGTGCGGGGGTAAAAACTGTCTCTGAGTCTGGTACTCCGGCCCGAATGCTCCAGTACCGTTTTCCAGATGGTAGAGGGTCGTACAGTCTGTAGCTGGGATGTGTGGGGTCTTTGATGATGCTTAGAGCTTTCCTCAAGCACCGTCTGTCATAAATCCAGCTCCTCTGGTAGAGATGCCTCAGGGGAGGAGATACTGCTGCTCCTGCAGGCCTTGAGCCGCCCCCAGGCTGGTTCCAGTGTGTCCTTGTATTCCTGCTTCTCCAGGTCGTACCTTGATGTGTTATACAGTTCTCCGTCTCCTGCTTGGAAGGCAGAAGACTGTGCCCGAAGTTTGTAGTGAATGTGTTTGTTCATCCGGGGCCTCTGATTGGGATATTATCCAGATCCTCCTGGTAGGAACAGCTCTGTCCATACAGTAACTAGTGAAGGATGTGACCACCTCTGTATACGCATCTGGATCACTGGAAGAATGCACACCCATCAGTCATTTCAAAACAGTCTTCTTCGGATGTGACACCGGCAGAAGGCTCCACAGCCGAAAAGTTATGTTTATTTTCTTCTCTTTTCAGCAGAATAAACCTTCCTTGTTCCTTTGCAGCCTACGCCTGCTGACGCAGCTCGTTACTGGAACTACTTCAAAAAAATCTGCGAGTCCTTGCTCCGCGCTGCCAGGTCTCTCCTGCAGGGGGCGCTCTTAGCTTCTGCTGGTAAACAGGAAGAGAGAACACGGAGGCGTGGTGTGACCGTGATCCAGTGTGTTGTTGCCTCTGTAGGGGACGGAGTCGTGTTGAAAGTGCTTTGGTAGCACGTTTTTAAGGTTGCAGCGGTTAAAGTCCCCCGCCGCGGTAGAAACAGCTGTCGGATGCGTGTTTTCGTATTTGCTGATGACGCTGCACAGCTGGCCGAGTCTTTATAACGGCTGTAATCAGGTATTCCAGATTAGATGAGCAAGATCTGTACAGTAGAAGAGTTTTGAAGGCAAAATACGTGTCCCCTGACCGCAGGTTCGATAACTTCTCAAACGGTCAAGGACAAAAATGCACACAACACGACAGAGTCACATCACGGTAAAAGCGCACTTCGACTGCCCGTGTGTCACAGAAACCTCTGCTAGTAGGAACAAGCTGTAAACTCGTAGCCACGACACTGACAACATTGCGGTCGTTTGAAGAGTCTTTTCTAGTCTGTTCGGATCCCGGTAACCTGCCTTTCAACACGTCATCTGCTGATGGGAATACTGTACCTGCCTTTACTGATGCATTATAATATCTTTAAGACCATATCTGTCGGCCAATATGTATTCAGCTCTGTTTGAAAATAGAAACACAGCCGACACCTGCCTTTAAGGCGGCCCTGCGCCTGCGCACTGCGTGCGGGCCCGCCTCGCGCGCTCGTTGCTCGCTCTCTGATTGGCCCTCCGAGTTTTCAAACTCCACAACGGTCTCGGCGCGCCTGGAGTTCAGCCGAGTGCTGAGACAGAGATAGAGACGGAGACAGAGACGGGCGCTTGTCGTGTATCGAGACTGACAGAGACAGAGAAGCCGGCCGGCAAGAGTGTACGGAGTCAAGGGGAAGGTTTTTTGACGAAGGTGAGTCGGTCCTGTGTCGGGGTTTGTGCGGGCGGGTGTCCTGAGCGGCCGGCGGGTCCCGGGGCTCCGGCCTGCGACTCGTCCTCCCCAGTCTGCGGTATCCGGTTCGGTCGCGTCCCCCCGGGTCCACCGTGATCCCGGCGAGCTGCGCTTCCTCGCCGTGTCTGCGTCTTAAACCGCTTCAGAATAGCTTTCGAGCCGTGCCGGGGTGCTCCAGCTCCAGCGCCCTGCCTGTGCCGCCTGGAGGGGGCACCCCGGCCTCTCTCCGTGTGCGACTCTGGCCGCCTGACGCCGGGCCCGCTGTCCAGCTCACCGAGCAGACGGCAGGCTCGCCCCTCCGCTCTGACGGGGTCTGAATATTTCAAGTCCGCTTTTCTGCCGTTACTGTACCTCTGCTTTCTTCTCTGCTTTGAAATGTCCGCCCTCCGATCTCGGACACAGCTGACAGACCCCCACGCAAGCGTTCTTCGTGGGTTTCCCTTGTGTCGTGTAGAGATTGCTTTGACTTCCTTATTGTTTGGGGTCCCAGAGACCCCAGTGCTGTATGTGTAAGAAAATAATTTCCAAATTAACCTATTTTTTCCCCTTCAAATCTTTTTTTTCCCTTCTGACCTCATTAAAACCCGGTAGACCGAGAATGATTGAAGCCTCAGGCCTCCCTCTTGCCACGAAGGAGGCGTGCACATTTCAGAAAGGTGACGAAATCTAAAACATTATACCAAATGATTAAATGTTTCATGGTTTATGTTATATGGGCTATACATGAACAAATATGTACTTCTCGTTTGCCAAAACAAATCCCAGAGAAAGAAATGTTATACAGTATAGTTATGCTGTTTGTTTGGGGACAGTTTGACCCCAGAGAGGACACGCTTACAAAAGGCAATAAAACAAATCCAACTAGACAACTGATCTGTCTAAGCACTTGTCCCACAGGCAAACTATGTACAGATTTGAAATATACAACACCACCCCCCTGGTCAACAAGACTGCCAGCCACAGACCCCTAGAACCCAGTCACAAGATGCTTTCAAATGTCCCCCCCCGCCCTGCGGGACACTAAGGCAACCATGAAGCAAGACATTACTTTATGCAAGATGTGCAGATGGTTTCTGTGTGTGTGCCCTCCGTATGTAGTTGACACTTCCTACACGTTGCGCGAGTCTTGGTGTCATTTCCTTTTGTGCAGACCTGGCAGCTGCTGCTGGAGTGCTGGGGGGCTCGGGCTGATGGAGTCTCCCTCCCAGCGGAGGCAGCTGGTCGTGATCTGGGAAGGGGCTGCTCCCTCTCTGTATGAGGCTTCGCCAGGGCTTGACCTAGCTGCTCCAAGAAGATGCTCCTCCAGTTCCGTTTGCCACTGTACCGATCATTGGTTTGACTCCAATGACAAAAGCGTTGCAGGTGCTGACTTCGGTGATGTTAAAAAAAAATTGGCGGAGGGGCCAGCAGGCGGGCTTTCGCTGGCAGCTATATGTGGCAGTGACTTTATCCAGGTTTGGTTTCGTTGCGGTCTAAAACCATTTCAGGCTTTCTGTCCTCTCTGTTGCTCACAACTGCATCTTTATGCCTCGTGCTCATAAGGAGGACATTTTTCTTGGGACAGTAGGATACAAGTGCAGTGGTGTCAGTGAAAGCAAGCGTGGATGATTTCACCTTCCTGGTATTTTCTTCAGCTCTGGCTTGTTCTTATTGTTCCCAACATTGTCAGCTTTCTTTTCAGTAGTTCCTCCCCTAAGGTGTAGGATGTGAAATACTGTCACCTCACATTATGACCACATAGTCCATCTGTCACATCCACGGCAACCCTCTTACCCTGGTTCCTTTCAGGTGCGCCGTCTGGAGTTTCTGCAAAGATTAGTGTAGGTGCGCATGCACATTTATCTGTGCACGTGAGCAAGTGTGTGTACAGATGTAGGTGTGCATGCACATTTATCTGTGTGTGTACAGATGTAGGTGTGCATGCACATTTATCTGTGCACGTGAGCAAGTGCGTCTGTACAGATGTAGGTGCGCATGCACATTTATCTGTGCACGTGAGCAAGTCTGTGTACAGATGTAGGTGCGCATGCACATTTATCTGTGCACGTGAGCAAGTCTGTGTACAGATGTAGGTGCGCATGCACATTTATCTGTGCACGTGAGCAAGTGTGTTTGTGTGTGTGTACAGATGTAGGTGCGCATGCACATTTATCTGTGTGTGTACAGATGTAGGTGCGCATGCACATTTATCTGTGCACGTGAGCAAGTGCGTCTGTACAGATGTAGGTGCGCATGCACATTTATCTGTGCACGTGAGCAAGTGCGTCTGTACAGATGTAGGTGCGCATGCACATTTATCTGTGTGTGTACAGATGTAGGTGCGCATGCACATTTATCTGTGCACGTGAGCGTGTGTGTGTACAGATTTATTTGGGAGGGGTAGTGTTGAGCCAACTGTACCCTCAACACCAGTCAGAGAATCAAAGCGTGTGAAAATCCACTGCATTTAATCATGTTTAATATCTGGGGTCTCTGAGACCCCAAACATAACTTATGTATGATTTTCCGCAGAGGAGTTCTGAAACATCAAGTCAATCATGTTTATAAGCCGTTCTCATAAAACTAGGAAAAGTCATGAAGTATTGAGCTGATAAAACAATGTTAAGTATGTTTTTTGAGCTGTTAAAGAGGGTCTGGGGTCTCCAAGACCCAAACAGAAATAAGGGTTAACAGTTTTCCCTAATTCCTGCTCACTCGAGTGCCTGTGATGAGTCACAGCCTTCCAGCTCAGTGAGCGAGTTTCTAGCTTGAGCCTCAGCTTGCAGTCAGCCTGCCTGGACCAAGTCGTTGTCAATGACTCCTCTCTCCCACGTACTCGGAGCCAGCTGTTCTGAGCTCCTGCCTCTCGCTCTTCCCCTCCAGCTCTGTAGGTTTGCACAGCTGCCAATCAGCTGACCTGGCCAGGTGTGCCGATTCTGCTCCGTTTTCATGGTCCTGCTTCTCTGACGCTGACACTCTGGAGGAGAAGGTACTTCCTCCTGAGCCCTGAGCCGGCTCTTTCCCTGCTCTGCCCCCGGTACACTGCCCAGCTGCGCTCGTACTGGACCGCAGGCTGCAGTCTGGGACGGAGCTCCTGTCCGAGTACAAGGATGCAGCAGAGTGGGCTGGATCCGGCCGTTTCTCCCACGTGACTCTCACAGACCCCTGTTCTCCACCATCATGGGGGGCTGTGTCAGCATGCGCAGGCTGTAAAGGAACAAGTGCAGATTTATCCTCTGCTGAAAGGAAAATGGACACCGCGTTTCATCTTCTCCACAGCTGACACTTTTGTTTTGTTTTTAGCATGGACTTCACCTTTACTTGTCCCTACTACATTATCTACTCGCTTCCTCCCAGCTGTGCAGCACTTCTTCATTTTATTACTTCCAAGATTGACAGCTTCCAGCGTCACATTCTCTCCATGCGTGATACTGCTCCCCCTGCAGCCTGCAGGCCTGTTTTCACTAGATTCTCTCAACTTGACACTACATGCCTGGGTAGGTTGGTATCACGTGTGAACTCCATCTCATTTATCAGATCCTGTTCCCACTGTGTTATTTCAGCCCTGTCGTCCTCGATAAACACTGAGCTCTGGGGTGGTGCCAGTTCAATTCAAGGTGCTTTATTGGTATGATCAATGAGTAAAATCAGTGTTGCCAAAGCAAAACAAATAGAATGAACATAAAACAAAAATCTACAGATATTTACAAGACAGAATCATAAGATGTTTACTTCTAAACATAAGGAGCATTATTGATGGAAAGACTCACTGTTCCTCAGGCTGTGACAGGAGATCACATACTGGGCTGCCAGTTCAACTGAGTTCCCTCCTCCCTCTCCCAGTAGGATTGGGACCCGTTGTGATTCTGACAGGTGTGGGAACTCTGGGATTAGATTTCTGAGTTTAAGGAAGAATGTTTCTCTAATCCCAGAGTATCTGTCACAGTGCAGTAGGAAGTGCACCTCTGTCTCTATTTCTCCCCGCTGGCAGTGGGAGCACAGCCTGTCCTCTCTGGGCAGCCAGGTCTGCCTGTGTCGCCCAGTTTCTATGGCCAGGCAGTGGTCACTGAGCCTGTACTTAGTCAGGGTCTGTTTCTTTTTGCTGTCACTTAGGTTGGTCAAGTATTCAGCTAGTGTGTATTATCTGTTTAGGATTCTGTAGCATTCCAGTTTGTTTTTTAATAATAATTTCTTACACTTGTATAGCGCTTTTCTGGACACTCCACTCAAAGCGCTTTACAGGTAATGGGGATCCCCTCCACCACCACCAATGTGCAGCATCCACCACATCAGCTATCAGTGGGGAGGAGAGCTGAATAATGAAGCCAGTTCATAGATGGGGATTATTAGGAGGCCATGATTGGTAAGGGCCCATGGGAAATTTGGCCAGGACGCTGGGGTTACACCCCTACTCTTTTTGAGAGATGCCCTGGAATTTTTAATGACCATAAGGAGTCAGGACCTCGGTTTTACGTCTCATCCGAAGGACGGCGCCTGTTTACAGTATAGTGTCCCCGTCACTATACTGGGGCATTAGGACCCACACAGACCGCAGGGTGAGCGCCCCCTGCTCGCCCCACCAACACCTCTTCCAGCAGCAGCCTCAGCTTTCCTAGGAGTCTCCCATCCAGATACTGTTGTGAGTTGCAGAGTGATATGGCCGTAGCGTGTAAATTCCAGGCATCGCTAACTGGGAGGCTAGAAGCTTTTGAATGAAATGCATTAATGAAAGTGAGGGAAATATTGTTACAACAGCAGTGCCAGGAGCAGTAATCCCGTTGATCGTGGTATTAAACAGTCCTTTGTGCTAAATTGAGTCAAATGCTCTCTTGAAATTGATACAGCAGGCAAAAAAAATCCTTCTTTTTCTTGGATGTGTTTATCAGTGTGTGTAGGGTGTAAATGTGATCAGATATGCAGTGATCTGGTAATAAGCCAATCTGACTTTTACTCAGGACATTGTGTTCGGTAAGGAAGGCCAGTATTCATGTATTTAGGATACTGCAGAATACCTTCCCCAGGTTACTGTTCACACAGATGCCCCGGTTGTTGTTGGGATCGAGTCTATCTCCACTCTTGTAGATGGGCGTGATCAGTCCTTGGTTCCAGGCCTCGGGGAAACATCCGGGTGTCATGATGAGATTGAGGAGTTTGAGCACGGCTTGTTGCAACTTTGTGCTGCTGTGTATCAGGATCTCATTGTTGACTCCATCTTGGCCACAGGCTTTGCGTGGTCTGAGGGCCTGGAGTTTGTCCAGTAGCTCCTGCTCACTGATTGGGGAGTCTAAGGGGCTTTGGTTTTCTTTAACAGACAATTCCAAAATTGAGTTTTCCATAAATGTTTAGGTCTGATTTATTTGTAATTGAGCTCAGTCTGGCTCTTCTGTTGTGCTGGGTGAGGGGTGAATGGTTTTGATCCGGTTCAGCTGCTGGTCTGGGTGAGGGGCATTGAGTGTGGCGCTGGTTCTGGTCCTGCTCGGTCACTGGTCTGGGTTCTGGGATTTTTCTGGGTCCTCAGGTCGTTGGTGCCAGTGTGAATGATGATGTGCTGTGGGGTCCCAGGACCGACCTGGACAGCAGCTGCAGGGCCTTCTTTGCAGTCGGACGCCAGAGCTTTGCTGTTTGTAGTCCCGGGAAGAGCATCTGCTCACCAATGTACCTCCCGTTGGAGTCGATAAGGTCTACTTCCGTGCGTCTGCTTCTGGTGTCCAATCTGCTGAAAAGGCGCTGTGCTGCTGGGCAGGGGGGCTGCGTGGGGGGTTTAGTGTGTTGGGTGGAGCCATGTGGGGGGCTGTGTGTGTGGTCACCCTGACTGTGAGGCAAGGTGGATGTACTTTTGGACGGGGTGTTGTGAGGGAGTTTGAGGTGTCAGGGTGTGCAGTAGGTGTGGTGTTTGCTACAGTGTGGGTACTGGATAAGGGAGAGTTAACAGTGGGGGTAGCAGGGGTGTCAGGTTGGTGTCTCAGGGCTTGTCTGTTGCAGTGAGAAGCAGTGAGTTTCCTCAGCTGTTCTTTGAGAGTCTTGCTTGTCCTCTCTGCGAGCTGCAGCTCCTCTCTCAGCTACTTCCGACTGCAGCTTACTGTTGTCCTGCTGCAACTCTTCTATCTGTGCCCTGAGCTGTTGGCTGGTGGTTCTGCATTTGTTCTTGTATCTACTAACCTCGTCTCTTCGCTGTTGTGCTGTCTCCCCAGCATCAGTTCCTTGAACTCGGTGAAGTCCAGCTCCAGAGGGGAGGGTTTCTCTCCCAGGAGGCGCGCTGTGCTGGGGGCCGTGTGTGTCTTGGCGGTGTGATTCGGTGTTGTCTGGGGCCGCGGTCTTGCTCGGCTGTTCTGTAGCTGTGTTCGCGGGCTCGGAGTCAGGTGGGGCTGAACTCTCTGTAATGAGAGTCTGGTTGGTCTCTCCCATTTCTGGGGGAGGTTTCTCCAGGTCGGCCTGTGTTTTAAGGTCCATGAGCTTTTCAACAGAAAGCTCCGGAGCGGCCTCACTGCCCTGTTCCATCACTTACCACAGTGTTGACGATCGGTACAGTGTCTTTTGCGTTGCTGGCGCCCCCTATGGAGATTTGCAAACAGACAGCCAGGCTGAGGCTTCTCGAAGACAATGGGCCCAGGTGTATTTTATTTTGTTTTAAACTAAAAACTCAGCCAACAGTTTTTATTCTAATTAAGTTCCTCTATAATTTTATTTTTTTAATGCAACAGTTCAGTTTTAGAGGTGTCAAAAAAGGGGGAAAAATGGCTTACCAGCTATTTTCTGTACTGGGTTCTCTTGTTATTGATTGTATTTTTCTTTCACTTTCTCCATCTTGTCTGATCCCCTCTTTCCTTTTTTTGTTCCTCCTTCTGTTGGTCCTCTTGGTCTCTTGCAGTTTCTCCTCAGGTTCTTTATCATCAGTGTTACTGTGTCTAAGTTGGTTTTTAGTTCTTCAGTTGTTTGCTTTTTTGATTAATACTGGTAGTTATTTTTTCAATGTTAAATTATTTTTGTTTTATTGATGTTGCCTTACTCCTAAACTATTTGTCCAGTTCCTGAAGACAATAAAATCCCAAAGAAATTAGGAGCTGATCTTCTGTGCTTCCTCTCTCTCTCCCCTCACTTCAACACAACTGCAGTTACCCCTCTTCTTAAAAAAAAAAACACATGGCTCTGGACTGCCTAATTCTTTGCGAAACATTTTAGAATTTGCTGTTGCATTTCAATTAAGCAGCTGTCTTATTGCAGATGACTTTCTTGAGCTCTTCCAATCCGGGTTCGGACAGAATCTGTCCTAGTTACAGTCACTAGCCATCTCCACTGGTTCTCTATTGATCTTTATTCTTCTTGACCACGGTGCTGCTTTTGACTCTGTTAAAGTCATGTAGTCGTGATTCTCTTGTTGAAACTGGAGTTTCTGACACTGCTCTTACCTTGCTGGTCACTGGTACACTGTCTCTGGGGGTGTCAGTTAAGTTGGGTCATTGAGTCTGGTGTTCCTGGGGGTTCGACACTGGGTCCTCTCCTGTTCAGCACTTGCATGTTTCCACTTGCTTGGTTATCAAAACCACATGGTCTGAATGATCATTTCTTGCCAGTGATGCTCAGATCTATGTCCATACTGAACCTGACACAGATGTGACTGTCTGCCCTCTCTAATTACATCACTGACGTACGATCCTGGATCACTCAGTCTCCTTCATTTAAACTGACAAAACAAACTTCGGTTATACTCTGTCGGTGTCTTGTCTTTGTTTTTATTTGATTTTTCTGGGGGGTCAATCGCATTGAACTCCAGTTTGCGGCTCTGAGTTCAGCCAGTGGTCAGCACCCAGCCCTGCGCTAAGCCAGCTCCTCCCTGACTGCAGCCAGCCTGGAGCCCCAGCTGCAGTCCTGAGGACCCTCCTCTTCACATGGTTGGAATAACTTGGTAGTGGACTAAGCAGAACAGTGGATCACATGAGAACCTTCCTGACTACAGGAGACATCGTCACTAAGTCATGAACTTATGCATCTGTCGCCTGAACATTAGTGTAATACTTAGCTGAAACTGCTTTCCTGATGCCACAATTATTCATAAGGAGGTTTATTGATAAGTGTAACTTAAGATAGACACTAAACTTCATTGTTAATCAGTAGCTGTATTATAGCTGGCGCATGTGGGGCCTTTGGTATGCGATAGTGAAGTTTCAGATACCCTGGAGAGGGAAGAGAGCTGAAATGAAGGTCCCTATGTAAATGGGGTGTAAGTCTTAAACGTTTTTTGTCACATCTGGGGGCTAATTGAATTGAGTTGTTGTATTGTATATTATAAAGTGATTCTGCACTTGTCTCCCAGGGGATAACAGTGCCCTGTTTATTGGGGGTTTGAGGGCACAAAGAAGTTAAAGCAACAAACCAGCAGTGTCTCTTCTCTGTCCTGTGGCTGCGCTCCAGTAATCAGGGTGGTGAAGCAGCCACAGCCAGAGGGGGCCCGTCCAGTCGCTCACAAGGCTGTGTGACCGCACAGGCCTCCGTGCCAAGGGAAAGATCGCTTACAGAAGTCTCCTGGCAGTGTAATGTTACTTGTAGATGAAATCCACTCCCATGTACCAGCAGCTTATATTAATGCTCATTCTGTTAAGAAATAAAGTTGCCACTGCTGTTGGACGTCAGCTGGTGCTTTTTGTGCTAACTCTGCTGTAAGTAATGTACAATACCTTCCTTTCTCCGTTCTAGCTCAACAATCCTAGAACTTTAACTCACTACCTCCAACTGAGAAGATCCACAAACATAAATTACTAATTAAATGAAGTTCAACAACTGTAGCCCCTGAAAGTGCAGACCACTTATACCATTGCAGGCACAAATGTAGCTTATACATAAAACCCACTAGCAGTGTATTTGCTTCTTCATCTGAAGGATCTCCGTATGAATGGAAGTGAAAGCCACTATAATCCGATACATGTTCAAACTCAAACCAGCTGCTGTACTTGTCTCCTGACTAACTACAGTTGAGAATGGCATTAGTAGTTATATACCCGTATCTGGGGTATTTTAACATAAATGCTGTTCTTAAATTAAAAACATTAAATTGCCAGGGACTCAGTTCTATCCTAAGTGCCTTGGGGCAACCTTGTTGTGAAAGGCGCTATATAAAAATGAATTGGATAAACCAACACGAGACAGAAAAGTAATGACGCCAGTGCTGAGCCCTCAGCCGCTTCATGTCGCTGTTGTCACGCGCTCTTGCTCTCGTCCACGGTGACTGCAGTTCCCCTTTCGACCCCGGGAACTGGAACTTTATGAAAGTACTGCAAGTCACCATGTTGGTGCAAATCGCTGGTCTCTCCGCGGGCGAGAGCGAGAGATGCCGTGAACCGTAACGTGAGGCGGCCCTTCCTGCTCCCCAGTCCCTGTGCCGATTGGCGTCCTGTGACGTGCGAGTGAATAAGTACAGGTTGTGCAGCAGATATTTCAGCTCAGAAACGTTCCAACATGATCCGCAGGCAGAGTCAACAAGTGGTAGATGCTTTTACAGTGGAGCGATATTTCTGTGGGGCTGAACGAGACGTGTTCACAAGCCTGTTGGTGTTCAGTGTAATGGGGCCTCACCTCACCGGGATTGTTGCCTCGTTTGAATCACAGGACACGGCGCTGCGCACACCTGGAAGTTATTCTGTGGTGTAAATTGCAGGTTTTACACGTTACTGTCTGCATTTTCCCTTCATTGCGATTTGAAATGCACTCGTGAGTGCCGATTCTTTCTAGCCCCGAAATCTAAAACTAGTGTTGCAGTCCCATGGAGCCCTGTGAGGCGAGCCTCTGGGCCAGGGGGCGTGTTCTCTGTGTTCTGAGCTCGGGTGCGACTCCCTGCTGTCTCGCAGCTGCAGGCATGAACGGGCTGCAGTCCTCCACCGACGCCCTGCTGCAGGTCTTCCAGGGGAAGCTGCGGGACTTCGAGGAGGAGGTGGACAGCAAACACATGGTGTGGCTGAAGGAGATCGAGCAGGAGGCCCGGCGCATGTTCACCAGGTGAGCCGAGCCGGACCGGACTGGACCTGCACCGCACGCGGGGGGGGGTTGCTGGCACTGCATCTTCATCCTCTCCTCCTCCTCCCCCTCTCAGCGACTTCAGCGCCGAGCCCGAGCTGATGCCCAAGACGCCCTCCCAGAAGAGGAAGCGCCGCAGGAAGCGCTCGTCCCTGGGGCCGGAGCAGAGCGGCAGACGGTAAGGGGGTCCAGCAGTGCGCTCGGCCGGCGTGCTCCACCCCGTGTGTGAAGGGCGCCCTGCTCGCGTGCCTGGCTGAGGTCACAGGGGCCCGGGACTCGAACCCCTGGTCGTAGAGCCTTGCCTGTGCTTGAGCAAACTCCTTCCCCGGTTGAGAGTCTCACGAGCTCCCGGCCAGCCTGTGCTCGACCACGGGGCTGCAGGTCTGTGGCTCCGCGGCGAGGTCGTGCGGAGAGTGGCTGACTGCAGCCCCCCTGTCTCTCCCCCCAGCTTCTCAAAGGGCAAGAGGACTAACCTGCGCCGCTCGTCGGCTCGCGTGCCCACCGCCATGACGCTCATCCCCGAGCAGAGCACACCCGAGCCCCCGCCTGCGCCCCGGGACCCGGAGCCCCAGCAGGACGCCTCCGGCCGGCCGAAGCGCAGCAGCAGCAGCAGCCGCCCCAGGGAGGCCCCGCCGCTGGAGCCGGAGCCCGAGCCCGAGCCGCCCAAGCGCTCCACGCGCCGCGCCGCCCCGAGCGCGCCCGCGCAGCGGGGACAGCAGGAGCAGGGGGCCTGGGACAAGCTGGGCGCCAGGCCCAAGCGCAGCCGGCAGCCGCCGGTACAGCCCCTCCCGGCCAGCCCCCCTGAGGCGGACGTCCCCCCACTGGAGCAGACGAAGCTCCCCGTGGTCCTGATCTCGGCTGCCGACCGACGGTCCGCCGAGCAGCACCGCCCAGCCCAGGAGGGCTTCCCGGCCGGGCAAGATACCGCAGTGCCCCCAGACGGCCTCCCCGGGTCCCAGCCACCCCCCGCCCCACGCCGGTCCTCGGCGCGCTGCTCGCTGCCGCTGCGCCGCTCGCTGGCCGGCCTCCGCTACAGCATGACCCGCCAGTCCGCCCGCCGGGCCTCGCGCCAGTCCTTCCAGAAGAGCAGGGACCGCCGGAGTTCGGCCTCCTGCAGCCAGCTCAACGGTGAGTCTGTGTGCGTCTGTCCCTCCCGGCGCTGGGCGGGCTCTGTCTGTCTGTCTGTCCCTCCCGGCGCCGGGTTGACTGGGCTCTTGTGTCTTTGCAGATGTCTTCCTGGAGACAGACCCAAAAGGGTGAGTGTCGGCACCGCTGGGCTGTGGGGCTCCAGTGGGTCTGAGCAACAAGCGAAACCAGTGTCTTGTGTTTCAGTGAGCAGTCAGAGGAGCCTGCAGTGAGTGAGGGACCCCCAACAGAGGAAACACCTGGGAGAGAGGTGAGGCTCTGGGCCTGTGAGCTGTGTGCACACGCTGCGGGCCGAGGGTGTGTCTGTGTGTGTGAGGGTCTGGTGCTCCTGTGGGCCGAGGGTGTGTGTGTGAGAGGGGGTCTGTGTGTGTGTGAGTGTGAGGGGGCTCTTGCAGGCAGAGTCTTGGTGTGTGTGTGTGAGGGTCTTGTGTTCTTGGAGTTGCAGGACTCTGTCCCTCAGCCTCAGACCACACAGAGCGACCAGCTGTCCCCCATCCAGAGCAAGGACACGCCCCCTGTGGCCCTGAGATGCCCTCCCATCACCTGCTCACAGGACAGCAGCAGCTTGGGTTCGAGCACCCCTGTCTCCAACACAGGTACCCCACTGCGATTGGACAGGCTGATCGGGCGCCAGTGTGTTGAGGGTCCCTGTTCGCTGGGGGGGGCAGTGTGTTGAGGGTCCCTGTTCGCTGGGGGGGGCAGTGTGTTGAGGGTCCCTGTTCGCTGGGGGGGCAGTGTGTTGAGGGTCCCTGTTCGCTGGGGGGGGCGGGCAGTGTGTTGAGGGTCCCTGTTCGCTGGGGGGGGGCGGGCAGTGTGTTGAGGGTCCCTGTTCGCTGGGGGGGGCGGGCAGTGTGTTGAGGGTCCCTGTTCGCTGGGGGGGGCGGGCAGTGTGTTGATGGTTCCAGAAGTAGTGGCATCAGGGTGCTTCTTCCCCAGGGCCTCTCTGCTTGTTGCCAGTCTGCGGACTGGGCCCTGGCCCTGTCTGCTCGGGGGCCGGTGTGGCAGGAGGGGTAACGGGCTGTTTCTCTCCCTGCAGACGACAGTGGGAAGAAGCCGGCTGAGTCTCACACCCGTCTCAGGTGAGTGTCCTCGCTCTGCAGAGCTCGGCGCCAGCGGCTGCCTCGCTCCCCCCACGCCTCTGACCTGTCCCTGTGTGTGCAGGCCGCGCCCGGGTTCGAAGCGCAAGTCCGCAGAAGCTGAGGACACCCCCAGCCCCAAGAAGGCCTCCCCTCCCAAGAAGAGCCAGAGTGTAAGAGCGTCGTCCGGCCGCCCACAGCGGTCAGCTCACTGTCCTGGTCAGCCGTCTCACCAGCTCTCGCCCGCCTTTTGCCGCAGGTCACCCGGCCACACATCAAGTCCTTCCTGCACACGGTGCACAAGAACCAGCTGCTGATGACCCCCGGCTCGGTGGGCCGCAGCAGCGTCCTCAAGTCCTTCATCAAGCACACCACCCCCCTGCATGCAGACCCCAAGGTGAGTGGCCACGGGTGGCCTCGGGTCCGAGGGCTTGCGCAGGAGGCCTTCTGGTGCCTGGCTGCTGTGTTGAGAAGGACAGGGGTTCTGCAGGTCGTCTGGGGAGTCCGTGAACTGCGACCTGCCTCAGGGCCGGTCTGACCTCTGATGCTCTGTCTTGTCTCTTCCCCTAGGCTGGCAGCGTGGTGGTAAGTCCCTGTGCTCAGTGTTCACTGCTCTAACAGACTGACCCCTGCCCTGGGCTCTGTGTGTGACGCGTCTCTGACCCGCTCGGCAGTCTGTGGCCCAGGAGCCCCCGACCGGTCATCGGTCGTGGCTGAGAGCTGGGCTGCAGACTTCTTGAGTGTAATCCCACTGCCTCTAGAGCAGCTGACACGATTACTGACTCACCTGGGAGTTCTGGTGTCACGTGGTGTAAGCGTGTAGGGTGTGTGCGGGGCGCCGTGTGCGGGGTGCCGAGCAGAGCCCTGATGGGCTGTGGCCTTTCTCTCAGGAGAGGGAGCGGCAGAGGTTTGAGGCTCTGAAGAAGAAGCAGGAGCAGGAGACTGAGAGGAAAAAGAAGATGGAGGAGGAGAAGAGGAGGAAGCTGGAGGAGATGAAAAGGTTTGTTTTGAAGCCTCAGGAGCTGCCCATGTTCCTCAGCCTGTGCCTCTATCTGTCCTGTCTGTTCCTTGCCCCTGTATCTCTTTCCCTCTCTGGTCTCTGACTCTGTCCCGTGCCTCCTGACTGTCCCTGCCTGCAGGAAACGGGAGGAGCGGCTGCGCAAGGTGATTGAGGCGCGTGAGAGGGAGGAGCAGAAGGAGGAAGAAAAGAAGAAGAAGATCGAGCAGAAGATGGCTCAGATCGAGGAAAAGAACGACAAGGTCAGTGTCTCCCTGCGCCTCTGGGCAGCCAGCGTGTCCACCTTCTCTTTCACTCGGACTCATTTGGGCTCCAGCCAGCTCAGTGAAGCTGGCCTCCCTGCAGACAGCACAAACGATGAAACCCACCTCATTCGTTAGTGCTACGTTTGTGCCGCTTTCGTTTCTGAGATATAGCGCTTTCTTTTTTCCGGGTCGTGATGTCACTAAGCCCCCCCTACAATGTCGTAGGGGAACCGAGCTGGTCTCATTCGTTAGTGCTGCGTTTGTGCCTTTGAAAGTAGCGTTTGTGCCGCTTTCGTTGTTTTTCGGGTGATCATGTGACCATACGCGGTGACCTCCAGTGATCCTGTCTGCCAAGTTCAAGCGCTCTGTTACCAGTGCAACAGTAACAATTCAGTAACAAGTTGTTTCTCTGTGTGCTCGGATGAGGGGTGGTGGTTGGTTTTGCTTTTAATACCAGTATCTTCTGTGCGTTTGTGTGAACAGGAAAATTAAAATTGTCACCAGTATCAAACCCTAATCAGAAGAGTCGTGGATGCAACCTTAAAAGGTGAACATTAGCAAGCAACTGCATGTCCTTACAAAGAGGCTGTAACTGGCACGTCTCCATTTCGTAGCCGTGCCCTTTTTTTAAAGTCTGAAGAAGTAATCGGTTTCTCATTGTCGTTTTAAATTAATGTGTAAATCAAGGGTCGTTTAAAGATTCGACCCATCCTTCCAACCACGTATGTAAAAAAGGTAAGGATTAGCAACTTCCTGTATCACAAGACCATTGTTTTTAATACATTTCTTATGTAAAAAACGTAAATGTGAGACAACCAGGATTTTTTAAAGGGGGCATTATGCGCTACGTTGACCCAGGTAGTTTATAATGCAACCGCAAAACAATATTGGAAACTGTCTCGCACATAGACCTCAGAACTTAACCAACACAGGTACCTTTAATAACTTGTGATGAAAACAATGGGTTTGTATTTTGAGTAATCTGAGTAGGGTGGATGTTTTTTGCATTTCAATATAGCGCCTCCTTTTTTGCCGCCACCCCCCACCCGAGCACACTGAGAAACACAACTGCAGAATTGTTACTCTTGCACCAGTGACAGAGCGCTGGAACTCGGCAGACAGGGTCACTGGAGGTCACAGTCACCGTGCATGGTTACGTGATCACCTGAAAAACAAGGCGCTGTATTTCGGGAACAAAAGCAGCACAAATGCTACTTTCAACGGCACCAAACCGGCACAAACGCGGCACTACCGAATGATTGGGTTTCATCATTTGTGCTGTCTATACGGGGGCCAACTTCACGGAGCTGCTCCAGCCAGTGTCCTGCTGACACTGGTCCAGGCTGGGCCTGCGGCGCCCACTGGGACCGGGAGTCCAGGCTGGGCCTGTGTCACTCTGACCGGGGGTCTGCCTGTCTCTGCAGCTGCGGGTGGAGCGCCTGGCAGAGTCCAAGAAGAAGGTGCCCAGCAAGCGGCAGGAGGACGAGGCCAGGAAGAAGAAGCAGCAGCTGGAGGTGTGATGCTTCTGCAGCGTCAGTGCTGGTTGTCAATGTGTGGCGTCCGGGGCCAGTTGTGTCGCTGTGTGTGGGGCTGTGCCAGTTGGCTCTAGGTGACTGTGGTCCGTGTGTGTGTGGGGCTGTGCCGGTCCGCTCTAGGTGACTGTGGTCCGTGTGTGTGTGGGACTGTGCCGGTCCGCTCTAGGTGACTGTGGTCCGTGTGTGTGTGTGGGACTGTGCCGGTTGGCTCTAGGTGACTGTAGTCCATGTGTGTGTGGGACTGTGCCGGTCCGCTCTAGGTGACTGTGGTCCGTGTGTGTGTGTGGGACTGTGCCGGTTGGCTCTAGGTGACTGTAGTCCATGTGTGTGTGGGACTGTGCCGGTCGGCTCTAGGTGACTGTGGTCCGTGTGTGTGTGGGGGGGGCTGTGCCGGTCCGCTCTAGGTGACTGTGGTCCGTGTGTGTGTGGGACTGTGCCGGTCGGCTCTAGGTGACTGTGGTCCGTG
This sequence comes from Lepisosteus oculatus, assembly GCF_040954835.1. Classification (NCBI taxonomy): domain Eukaryota; kingdom Metazoa; phylum Chordata; class Actinopteri; order Semionotiformes; family Lepisosteidae; genus Lepisosteus; species Lepisosteus oculatus. Next base: position 403,110 of record NC_090716.1, read on the forward strand.
TGTGTGTGTGGGGCTGTGCCGGTCGGCTCTAGGTGACTGTGGTCCGTGTGTGTGTGTGGGACTGTGCCGGTCGGCTCTAGGTGACTGTGGTCCGTGTGTGTGTGTGTGGGGGGGGCTGTGCCGGTCCGCTCTAGGTGACTGTGGTCCGTGTGTGTGTGTGGGACTGTGCCGGTCGGCTCTAGGTGACTGTGGTCCGTGTGTGTGTGTGGGACTGTGCCGGTCGGCTCTAGGTGACTGTGGTCCGTGTGTGTGTGTGGGACTGTGCCGGTCGGCTCTAGGTGACTGTGGTCCGTGTGTGTGTGTGTGTGGGACTGTGCCGGTCGGCTCTAGGTGACTGTGGTCCGTGTGTGTGTGTGGGACTGTGCCGGTCGGCTCTAGGTGACTGTGGTCCGTGTGTGTGTGTGGGGCTGTGCCGGTCGGCTCTAGGTGACTGTGGTCCGTGTGTGTGTGTGTGTGTGTGTGTGTGTGTGTGTGGGCTGTGCCGGTCGGCTCTAGGTGACTGGTCGCTGTTCTCCAGGAGCTGCAGGCCCGCAGGCAGCAGCAGCAGGAGGAGGAGGAGCAGCGAGCGCAGCGCCTGGCTGAGGCCGAGAGGTGAGCTGTATGTTGGGGCAGCAGTGCGGGGGCGGGGGGGGGGCACTGCAAGCGGCGGCGGAGGTCTTCATCTCCCTCTGTCCTTCCAGGGAGCGAGTGGAGAAGGAGAAGGCGCTGGCGCTACAGAGGGAGCTGGCCCGGGCGGCCCAGGAGAAGCAGCTGCGAGAGGCCGAGGAGAAGAGGCGGCAGGTATTGGACATGACTGAGGCGCTAACATGAGCTCTCCTGAAAGACTGTAGGGGCTGTAGCGGCCAGGCTGTAACGCTGTGGTCTTGCCAGCAGGCGGAGCTGCAGAGGCAGGCGGAGCTGCAGAGGCAGGCGGAGCTGCAGAGGCAGGCGGCTGCCAAAGCGCTCACCGTCACTGTGGAGGTGAAGGTAAGCCGACTCTGCCGCTGCTGTCTGGCTCCTCGCCCCTCCTCCCCCTGTCAAGCTCCTCACCCCTCCTCCCTGTGTTGCAGCCCCCCCCAGTGGAGCCTCAGCCAGCGCCCCCTGTTGACAGCGCGGACTCCAAGCCCCAGGTAGGCCAGCAGCATGGTGAGGGGTTCTGCTCTGTCTGCCGCCGCCCATCTGCCAGCTCTCACTCCTGCCTCTCCCTGCTGTCCTCTCTAGCCCGCCGCGCCCAGGAGCCCCCAGAGCCCCAAGAGCACCGGCGTCTTGCTCAACGTGACCGTGGACATCGAGGTACAGCTGCTGCTGGTCCTGCTCCCCCCCGTCCCCCAGCTCCCTCCCACCCACTCCGCTCCTCACGTCGGCTCCTTGCTCTCCACAGAAGTCCCCCCAGTCCTACCAGATCACCCCCAAGGGAGAGAACCGGACGGTGGCGTCGAGCAACCCTGAAGATTATGGGATGGACCAGAACAGCGATGACTCGACGGATGACGAGGGGGCGCCGCGGAAGCCCATCCCCTCCTGGGCTGAGGGTGAGTGTACACAGGGCTGTGGGGTGCGCAGGCCGCCGTTCATTGAGTCACTGAAGATGTTCGTCAGCGACCTGTCTTTTATTTTCATTAAAGACGAAATGCTCACGAAAATCCTCAACAATGATGGCGAACACTGAATTGTTTTGCATTTTTGTTTGAGTGAAGAGACAAAATGACCTGTCTGACAGAAGCTCAAACTGGAATGGGTTTAGTCACGTGAGGTTTACAGTTTGCACGTGAGAGCCAGCGGGCTGGCTGCAGCAGGTCCGGTCCCGGGACGGGCCGCTCCTGGGGGACAGTCGCCAGTCTGCTTCCAGATGTCCTCGTTTCCGGTCCGGCTTCTCCACGCCTCGTGCATGAAGTCTCAGTGGTAATTGATTGGTTGGTACGCAGATGAACAAGGAGATGCATACGCTGTGCTAATAACATTAATATTTAAACTAGAGCACCTCGCTGTTTTTTACAGGAAAGCCGCAGGAAATTCTTGTGGTTCTCCATGCTTTTGTCTGACAGTACTTTAGATGGGTCTAGCACAGCAGGAAAGGATTGTAAAACAGTACTGAAGATCAGCTCAATGTAGCTGCATGAGGCAGTTTCAGGGGTACAGGGCCCCCTGACTAATGGACACTGTAGGTGACTTGACTAAGACTGATGAAATCAAACACTGGTGACTAAATGAACACAGGTTCAGGCTCGGGGGTCACTCTGCCTGTCCTGTGCGGCTTCCTAGAGCCGTGTGGACAGGTGACCTAACTCTCGCACCCGTGTTTCTAGGCCCCCAGCTGCAGCAGGCCATCCTGCAGCAGTACTTCAACCCCATCGATGTGGACTCGCACTTCGGCGAGATCGAGCCTCCCGAGCTGCAGGACATCTTCTACAAGAGCAAGCCGCGCTACTTCAAGCGCACCAGCTCTGCCGTGTGGCACTCCCCGCCACAGGGGGGCGCCAAGCACTTCTGAGTGCCGCCCGCCCCCCACCCCCCGGCCCCGCACGAGCCGGGAGCTGGGAGCTTTTCCAGGGTGATGTAATAAAGTTGTGGTTGTTTTAGATGTTTTACTTTGAATGTCTCACTTTCCCTTTCTGGTAAAAATACTCCTCAGTCAGTCCTATTACTGTTATATACTGTTACTGTATACATATACATGGTAAAGAGTTTTGTAAAAAATAAAGAATTTTGCACTTCCTTTAAGACTTGACCTGTTGACCTGGGGTCAGCGCCCCAGCCTCCCTGGGGGCCGCTGTGCTCTTGCAGGGGTCTTACATGGCCTCTTAGTTTGCCAGGCCAGGTAAAAGTGGGTCTCAACCACTGGGCCTGCAGAGCCCCCCCGGGAGGCAGTTTCAGGGGTACAGGGCCCCCGCAGCTCCTCAATGGGCTCAAAGCCTCGCGGCCTGCAGCCACTCGGGGTCCTGCGCAGTGAGGTCTGGGGCTGCGGGTCTGAGAGGCGCCCCCCTGTGGGGGAGCGAGGAACTCATTAATCCTTCTGCAGTTACTCTGATTAAAGCCAGGGCAGAGACCCAGCCCCTGTGGTACTGTACTTGAATTTCAATCCAAGTTGAAGACTTTGGGGGTGATATTTGGTCCAGGCCCGATGTTTGACCCACAGATGCAAAACATTGTAAAAACAGGAAAAATTCCTCCACCTCAGAAATAGTACCAGCGTATGGATATCCAGTAATGTCTCTGACTGTAGCAGGTCAGTGATGCTGTGGAGCATCAGAGCATCTCCTGCGATGTCTCTGGCTGGAGCAGGAAAGCTGCTCAACCCTCTCGTCGTCTCTCAGATTGATGCACTGCCCTACTCTTGGGGGTGTCTAACTCCACACTGAACAAACTCCAGTCTGTCCAGAACTCAGCAGCCTGACCCCTGACCAGGTCTAGGGCATTACTCCTGTCCTGGAGTTCTTGCACTGGCTTCCTGTCAGGTTTCATGTTGACTTTAAATTCCTCATCTAGGAGGCTCTTAATAGCACCTCAGTACCTGTGAGTTATCCTTCCCGTCTTGCAGCCTTCATTGGTCTGACTGGTGTCCTGTTTGTCCTGAAAGCTTGTTCACACACTGGGTGACAGGAGCTTCTGCTGTGACCCAAAGCTCTGGCATTCTTTCCCCAATGATATCAGTCATGTATCATCAATGCCTTCTAATCCAGACTTAAACCATCAGACTTTTTTTGTTGAGCCAGATTCTTTTTGGTGGGTTGATGTTGAAGAGCCTCCTTCTTATTGCGTAGAAAGCCCTGAGTGCCTTCTCCCTCAGTGCCTTCACTGCCAGGTCAAAACTCCCAGATGAGCTGATGGTGAGACCGAGATATGTGTAGCTGGATGTGTGCTCCAATGTGTTGTTGTTCAGTGTGAATTTGTACCTGTTTCCCTGAGGTCTGGCTTTCTTTTTGAAAACCATGACTCTGGTCTTGTCCAGTTTTCCTTCATCTTTTTGGTGGACGTGTTTGTCTATCAGTGTGTGTAGGGTGTAAATCTGATCAGATGTGCGGTGATCTGGTAAGAAGCCAATCTGACTCTTGCTCAGGACATTGTGTTCGGTAAGGAAGGCCAGTATTCGTGTGTTCAGGATACTGTAGAATACCTTCCCCATGTTACTGTTCACACAGATGCCCCGGTCGTTGGGATCGAGTTTACCTCTGTCAGTACAGGAGAGAGGCTTCTCCTGCAGGCCAGTGTGAGCTCTGTTCTCTCAGGGACCACTACGGGGAGCCCTGCTGAAGGAGTCAATTCAGTTCAAGGTGCTTTATTAGCATGACCGATGGGTACAATCAGTGTTGCCAAAGCAAATTAAAATAATGGAATTCACATGAAACAAAAAAATAAGCTTAATATAAAATCTACAGACATTTACAACAATGACATATTATAAAATATTTACATATACTGTAGACAGAAGTAGCATTATAGGGAGACAGACTCCCTGTTCCTCAGGCTGTGACAGGAGATCAGATACTGGGCTGCCAGTTTAACTGATTTCCCTCATTGCTCTCCCAGTAAGATTGGGACACGTGATTCTGGCATGTGTGGGGACTCTGGGACTAGATTTCTGAGTTTAGGGAAGAATGTTTCTAACCCAGAGTATCTGTCACAGTGCAGTAGGAAGTGCACCTCTGTCTCTATTTCTCCCCGCTGGCAGTGGGAGCACAGCCTGTCCTGTCTGGGCAGCCAGGTCTGCCTGTGTCGCCCAGTTTCTATGGCCAGGCTGTGGTCACTGAGCCTGAACTTCGTCAGGGTCCGTTTCTGTTTGTTGTTTCTTATCTTGGTCAAATATTCAGCTAGTGTGTATTGTCTGTTTAGGGTTCTGTAGCATTCCAGTTTATGTTGTGTGTGTGAGATATTGCTGTTTGATCTGTGCTGTGATGTGGTTGAGTCTGAGTTGTGGTGCTCTAGCAGTGCTGTCCTGATGCTGGTTAGTGTCGGTGTGGCTCAGGTCAGTGAGCCTCAGGACCAGCTGGCTCAGGGGGCTCTGTTTTGGGCTCAGCTCTTGGCTCAGCAGGGTTTTGTGGTGGTAGGAATTTTGGTAGCTGTTTTTTAGGTGTAGCCAATAGTTTAATACTATTTTCTGTGTGTTTATCAATAGTGGGTACTGGCTTAATTCGGCCCTGCACCCGTTGTTAGGTGTTTTTCTCTGCACACGGAGGATGTTTCTACAGATCTCCATGTGCAGAGTTTCTGTGGGGTGTTTGTCCCATTGGGTGTAATCCTGGTCTGTGAGGGAACCCCACACTTCACTGCCGTATAGGGTTGGATTACACTTTGAAATATTTGGAGCCAGATTCTCGTTGGTGGGTTGATGTTGAAGAGCCTCCTTCTTATTCCTTAGAAAGCCCTGAGTGCCTTCTCCCTCAGTGCCTTCACTGCCAGGTCAAAACTCCCAGAAGAGCTGATGGTGAGACTAAGATATGTGTAGCTGGATGTGTGCTCCAATGTGTTGTTGTTCAGTGTGAATTTGTACCTGTTTCCCTGAGGTCTGGCTTTCTTCTTGAAAACCATGACTCTGGTCTTGTCCAGTTTTCCTTCATCTTTTTGGTGGACGTGTTTGTCTATCAGTGTGTGTGTAGGGTGTAAATCTGATCAGATGTCCGGTGATCTGGTAAGAAGCCAATCTGACTCTTGCTCAGGACATTGTGTTCGGTAAGGAAGGCCAGTATTCGTGTGTTCAGGATACTGTAGAATACCTTCCCCATGTTACTGTTCACACAGATGCCCCGGTCGTTGGGATCGAGTTTACCTCTGTCAGTACAGGAGAAGACCAAGAAGACAATCTGACTTTTACTCAGGGCATTGTGTTCGGTAAGGAAGGCCAGTATTCGTGTATTTACAGTAGGATACAGCAGAATACCTTCCCCAGGTTACTGTTCACACAGATGCCCCGGTAGTTGTTGGGATCGAGTCTATCTCCACTCTTATAGATGGGCGTGATCAGTCCTTGGTTCCAGGCCTCAGGGAAACATCCAGCTGTCATGATGAGATTGAGGAGTTTGAGCAGGGCATGTTGCAACTTTGTGCTGCTGTGTATCAGGATCTCATTGTTGACTCCATCTTGGCCACAGGCTTTGCGTGGTCTGAGGGCCTGGAGTTTGTCCAGTAGCTCCTGCTCACTGATTGGGGAGTCTAAGGGGTTTTGGTTGTCTTTGATCGCCAATTCCAAACTTTTGAGTTTTTCATAAATGGTGTTTTGGTCTGATTGATTTTATTTGGGAGATTTTTATAGAAATTTTCAAAGTATGCTTGCCAGATTGTTCCATTTTGGATGGCCAATTCTTCTGGTTTTGATTTGTTTAAATTGTTCCACTTCTCCCAGAAACAGTTCTGATTTAGTGACTCCTCAATTTCTGCAAGTTGTTTGTTTATGTATGTTTCTTTTGTTTTTCAGTGTGTGTTTGTAAAGGTTTACCATGTCACAGTACCTGAGGCGCAGATCTGTGTTTTTCGTTTGAGACTTTTCGTAGTGCATTTCTGACGTTTTTGCACTCTGTATCAAACCACTTTTCTTTTGCTTTTTGGTAGTTTTGTCTACCTCTGTCAGTACAGGAGAGAGGCTGCTCCTGCAGGCCAGTGTGAGCTCCGTTCTCTCAGGGACCACTAGGGGGAGCCCTGCTGCGGGATTCTGCTTTATGTAACTGTCATTCAAGAGCAAATTCTCAGTTTTAAATGTTTCACACTGCTGTGTTAGTAGTGATCACAACTGACACCTCAAGGATAAGCAGGAGCTAGTCAAAGTTCATAAATAGTTCAAGTAGGGAGCTGCGTCAGCATGGGTAGAACAAGGAAGGGTTTACTTTACTGAAACAATGAACACCTGAAGAAGGCTCCACAGCCAAAATGTTTCTTTGCTTTTCAGCAAAGTTCATAAATATCTAGACATCTGGCAAGAGTGCTTTTATGTTTCATATTCATGTTAATAGTGTAATGTTCATTGTTCAACAATGAAACAAACTTTAATGAACATCAACCTGGTTTGCTGTTCACTGCTAACATCTCTTAGTGCAATATTACAGTGTGCTTACATTGCAGTGCTGTATATCATTATATATAATTCAGCAGCTGAAGTCTAGACCTGGATAATTCACCAGCTGAAGTCTAGACCTGGCTTCCTTCATCTGAGCCAAGCCTGTTGTACACGCTGCCCTGGGTGACAGTGGTTTGTGTGTCTGCTGTTTGACTGGGGCTCAGGGCTCTGGGGTGCTGTAGCTCAGGGCTCAGGGCTCAGGCGTCTGGGGGCTCGGGGTTCTGGGGTTCCGTAGCTCTGAGGAGGTGGGACTCTGCTCACACTGAGCTCTAGATGTACTGCATGGCAACTGAACCTGAACTCCAGCTCTCTGGCTCTCGGAGTCAGTCAGCTCTGAGCAGCTCCGCTCTGCTTCTGGAGGTGGGTCGGCTTTCAAAGAGGCCTTATAGTGTTGCCCCACGACCTCACACAGCTCCAGCCAAGGGTTAAAGGTCACCGTCCCTCTGGGCTCATGGGCTCAGTAGATGGTCCGCTTCCGAGACCCACAGCTGGGCTCCCTGTGTCTGGCAGGGCTCAGGCTGAGGACTCGCATGCGTGCGGAGGGAGGGGTGGAAGTTCACAGCCCCTCTGGGGTGCCCAGTCCGGTCCGGGTGTGGGCAGAGGGAGGGCTCAGTCCTGCAGAGCTCACAGGAGCCTCCAGCCAGGGGTGAAAGGTCGCCGTCCCCCTGCAGTGAGACCCCCTGTTTCTGCAGGCCAGCTCTGTGTGTGAACTGCGCTGAGCCCTTCAAGCCTCAGCCTCCTGCTCTGTCCTGTTATCTTGCTGAGTGTGCTGTCTGCGCCGCATGGCCGACCACCTGCTTATCTCCGCGCCTCGGTCCTGTGTGGGTGTCTGTATCTCGGAGCCACACAGCCGCGCCCTCAGTAACGGCTCGCCGGGGAGATTAGGCCCTGACCGCGCCCGGGCAGGTCCGGGCCTGAGCCTGAGCCCAGCAGCCTCTGCTGCGTCACCGTGCCTGCAGACTGAGGACTGGGTCACAGCGCAGAGCTGCACAGGGCAGGTCCGGGCCTGAGCCCAGCAGCCTGCAGACTGAGGGCAGGTCCGGGCCTGAGCCTGAGCCCAGCAGCCTGCGCTGGGTCACCGCGCCTGCAGACTGAGGACTGGGTCACAGCGCAGAGCTGCACAGGGCAGGGCCTGCCCTGAGCCTGAGCCCAGCAGCCTCTGCTGCGTCACCGCGCCTGCAGACTGAGGACTGGGTCACAGCGCAGAGCTGCACAGGGCAGGGCCTGCCCTGAGCCTGAGCCCAGCAGCCTCTGCTGCGTCACTGCGCCTGCAGACTGAGGACTGGGTCACAGCGCAGAGCTGCACAGGGCAGGGCCTGCCCTGAGCCTGAGCCCAGCAGCCTCTGCTGCGTCACCGCGCCTGCAGACTGAGGACTGGGTCACAGCGCAGAGCTGCACAGGGCAGGGCCTGAGCCCAGCAGTGAAGTCACTAATGACTCATTAAATGGGCAAGTTCATTAAGAGCTGGAGTGGGTCAATATCGAGCAGGAAGACACCTGCTGTGTCACTTTGGCCAGTCCGGCCCCCAGTGGGCTGGGAGATGGTCAGCGGTCAGCCAGGGCAGGGGGCAGATCTTTGGGCCTGTTCTCCTCCCTACAGAGGCTGGACACAGCGGAGCAGTCTGTCCTGCGGCGCGAACGGGCCGTGGGTGAACTCCTCTGTCTGAGTTCAAGTTCCTTTGAGCGCCATTCGCATGAACAGGGCATGGGAGATCTTACAGTTTCTCTGTCCGAAAACAAAAGGGTAAACGGACGACATGCAGGAAGCTGTATACACAAACACTATTCCACAAAGAAAACTCACATAAAAAGAATGGCTTCTAAGTTACATGTGTTAAAAGACATTGTGCCGACGAAGCTGGGGTAAATATCGGTCTCCTGTGTGTATCCCCGGTCTGCACGTCCTTGGGAAGGAACTGTTCATAAACCTGTTCCTTCAGAAGTGACGCTCTCAGGCCTCGATACCGCAGGCCGTGTTGAGTGTCTCGCCAGGTGACCAGCCTGCTGCAGCCAGATTCTCCAGCGAAGGGAGTTCTGTTCCCGTCATGCGCTCAGCTGTGCTCATCCCTCTGTTACAGTGATGCAGTGAGTGCTACCAGCCCAGCGCCCGGCCATGACGCTGCAGTTCTTACAGGAGTGTCTCCCGCCGGGGACTCGTGTCTCAGGAGCTCCGAGAGCATCACGCAGGCTGCAAGTGACAGCCTTCCCACGGGTCACCGTCCCTCAGCGACCTCACTGGGGTCAAGCTCAAAAACAAAACCGCGCTTGAGCACAGCGCGAACCCGCCGGCCACGGAGGGAGACTTCCGGATCGCGAGTCTGCGGTTCGGAATTACAGGCGCGCGCACTCCGCTGAGTCACGCACCAGGAATGACACGCGACGGCGCGCACTTCCTCGAGCCGCTGACGTCAATCCCCCTGCACGCACGCGGCCGCTCGGGCGCGGACGGGGGGTTCGGCCGAGTCGCCGCGGGTCGCTGTTCGTCCTGCTGTGTCCAGAGCTCCGGGACAGCACGGGACAGGACCCTGTGATGAGCGCGGCGGTCCGGTCCAGTCTGGAGAGAGCCAGCCAGGAAGCACACAAGGTGCCTCACGGGGAAAGTTAGGAAACAGCAGAATTTTCCCTGACAAGAAATCTGTGACTTTCCGGATTCCAGACTTGCACAAGTACAGGGTTAGACAGTGTTGAGCCAGTCCTGTTTGTATTGTGTACAGTCCTCAGGCTGGACAGTGGTGTAACAGTGCAGTACAGTCCTCAGGCTGGACAGTGGTGTAACAGTGAGGTACAGTCCTCAGGCTGGACAGTGTTATAACAGTGCAGTACAGTCCTCAGGCTGGACAGTGGTGTAACAGTGAGGTACAGTCCTCAGGCTGGACAGTGTTATAACAGTGCAGTACAGTCCTCAGGCTGGACAGTGGTTTAACAGTGAGGTACAGTCCTCAGGCTGGACAGTGGTTTAACAGTGCAGTACAGTCCTCAGACTGGACAGTGGTTTAACAGTGAGGTACAGTCCTCAGGCTGGACAGTGGTGTAACAGTGCAGTACAGTCCTCAGGCTGGACAGTGTTATAACAGTGCAGTACAGTCCTCAGACTGGACAGTGGTTTAACAGTGAGGTACAGTCCTCAGGCTGGACAGTGGTTTAACAGTGAGGTACAGTCCTCAGGCTGGACAGTGGTGTAACAGTGCAGTACAGTCCTCAGGCTGGACAGTGGTTTAACAGTGCAGTACAGTCCTCAGGCTGGACAGTGTTATAACAGTGCAGTACAGTCCTCAGGCTGGACAGTGGTTTAACAGTGCAGTACAGTCCTCAGGCTGGACAGTGGTTTAACAGTGAGGTACAGTCCTCAGACTGGACAGTGTTATAACAGTGCAGTACAGTCCTCAGACTGGACACTGTTATAACAGTGCAGTACAGTCCTCAGGCTGGACAGTGGTTTAACAGTGAGGTACAGTCCTCAGGCTGGACAGTGTTATAACAGTGCAGTACAGTCCTCAGGCTGGACAGTGGTTTAACAGTGCAGTACAGTCCTCAGGCTGGACAGTGGTTTAACAGTGAGGTACAGTCCTCAGGCTGGACAGTGTTATAACAGTGCAGTACAGTCCTCAGACTGGACAGTGTTATAACAGTGCAGTACAGTCCTCAGGCTGGACAGTGGTTTAACAGTGCAGTACAGTCCTCAGGCTGGACAGTGGTTTAACAGTGCAGTACAGTCCTCAGGCTGGACAGTGTTATAACAGTGCAGTACAGTCCTCAGACTGGACAGTGTTATAACAGTGCAGTACAGTCCTCAGACTGGACAGTGTTATAACAGTGCAGTACAGTCCTCAGGCTGGACAGTGGTGTAACAGTGAGGTACAGTCCTCAGGCTGGACAGTGTTATAACAGTGCAGTACAGTCCTCAGACTGGACAGTGGTTTAACAGTGCAGTACAGTCCTCAGGCTGGACAGTGGTGTCAGTGGACAGTGGTGTAACAGCGCAGTACAGAAAGGACTGGCTCAGCACTGTGTAACCCTGCGCTTTAGTCAAGTCTGGAATCTGGAAAGTCCGATTTCTTGTCAGGGAGAATTCCCCTGTGAGGCCGCTGGTGTGTTTCCTGCCTGGGACTCTGCTGGTTGACTCCAGACGGGACCGGCCCACAGCGCTCTGACATTCTGGGATGACTCACAAAGGAATGCCCACCTGTCCCAGGATGCACTGGTGCGCCCCGCTGTGCTCCCCGGAGAGGAGTCTGTGACCACAGGGAGACTGCAGGACACTGCTGCTGTCCTCCGCAGACCCAGAGACACTGCCTTCCCTAGCGCGCCGATTAGAGCAGACCCGTCCTGTACCCACTACTCTCCCTGTCCAGCGGGCAGTATGGCACAGCTCATCCGAGGGGCGGGGCAAACAAAGCTGCACCGCCCTCCTGTGTGATTGGCTGCTGCAGCTGCCCCCGCCCCCGGGAGGCTTTGTGACGTCAGGGGTATATAAGAGGGGCTCTGCGGGCAGAGCCGTTAGTCTGACGGATCCTCGGCGGAGTGACGGTTTCCTGCTTCAACAGTGCTTGAACGGCAACCCGGCAACCGCTTGTGTGTCCCCACGTCACCCTCAAATCTTCACTAATTACGTAATCTAAAATCAGTATCCTCGCTTTCTTCGCGACCCTTAATTTGTCAGCTCCAGCTGTTGTCGCCGCACAGCCGAGACCGGCCTCCATCTTGAGCTCCAGCCGCCGCGCAGTCAAGGTCGCCAGGTGAGAGGGCCGCCGCCGCGCGGGGGCTCGGGGTCCGGGGCGCGCGGCTTCCAGCTGTGCTCTGTGGTCGAGTGTCGGCCTCCCGCTCCCGTCTCTTGTTCGGAGAGCTCGGGCAGGCGCCTCTGGAGCCCAATACCGGGACTGGAGTCTCCCTGTCCCGCCGCTCCTGTCTGTCTCTGTCCCTGTCCCTGTCTCTCCGCTCCTGTCTGTCTGAGTCTCCCTGTCTCTCCGCTCCTGTCTGTCTCTGTCCCTGTCTCTCCGCTCCTGTCTGTCTGAGTCTCCCTGTCCCGCCGCTCCTGTCTGTCTCTCTCCCTGTCTCTCCGCTCCTGTCTGTCTGAGTCTCCCTGTCCCGCCGCTCCTGTCTGTCTCTGTCCCTGTCTCTCCGCTCCTGTCTGTCTGAGTCTCCCTGTCCCGCCGCTCCTGTCTGTCTGTCTCTGTCCCTGTCCCTCCGCTCCCGTCTGTCTGTCTCTGTCCCTGTCCCTCCGCTCCTGTCTGTCTGTCTCTGTCCCTGTCCCTCCGCTCCTGTCTGTCTCTGTCCCTGTCCCTCCGCTCCTGTCTGTCTGAGTCTCCCTGTCCCGCCGCTCCTGTCTGTCTCTGTCCCTGTCCCTCCGCTCCTGTCTGTCTGAGTCTCCCTGTCCCGCCGCTCCTGTCTGTCTCTGTCCCTGTCCCGCCGCTCCTGTCTGTCTCTGTCCCTGTCCCTCCGTTTTATTAGTGCTTTATTAGCATGACCGATGGGTACAACCGGTGTTGCCAAAGCAAATAAAATTAACATGAAACAAAAACATCTCTCTGCTCCCGTCTCTCTATTGAATCAGGCTCATCGGAGTGACAGGTAAGTTACTGTGCCGCCTCCGTGAGTCCTGTGCTCCAGTAATGGCGTCAGCAGGGCTCTGGGTTCAGGGCTGGACCTGTGTGCAGGTGTTGGACTGATCCAGCTCCTCACGTGACTCCAGGCCGGGTTTCCCCCCACCTGCCCAGCGGTCTGGCTGCTGCCGAGTCCTGGAGCGGATCAGTCTGCACAGGAGTCTGGACTCCCGGGGCTCTGGGAGTGATTATTGATCGAGGATCGATGGTCTGTTACAGTTTCTGCAGAGATGACTTCCCAGGTGCGACAGAATTTCCACCAGGAGTGTGAGGCGGCCATCAACCGCCAGATCAGCTTGGAGCTGTACGCTTCCTACGTCTACGTGTCCATGGTGAGAGAGAGAGGCCGTGGGGCCGAGGGGCAGAGCTGAGAGAGGGAGGCAGTGGGGCCGAGGGGCAGAGCTGAGAGAGAGAGAGGGAGGCAGTGGGGCCGAGGGGCAGAGCTGAGGGAGAGAGAGAGAGAGAGGCAGTGGGGCCGAGGGGCAGAGCTGAGGGAGGGAGGGAGAGGCAGTGGGGCCGAGGGGCAGAGCTGAGGGAGAGAGAGGGAGGCAGTGGGGCCGAGGGGCAGAGCTGAGGGAGAGAGAGGGAGGCAGTGGGGCCGAGGGGCAGAGCTGAGGGAGGGAGGGAGGGAGGCAGTGGGGCCGAGGGGCAGAGCTGAGAGAGAGAGAGAGAGAGGCAGTGGGGCCGAGGGGCAGAGCTGAGGGAGAGAGAGGGAGGCAGTGGGGCCGAGGGGCAGAGCTGAGGGAGGGAGGGAGGGAGGCAGTGGGGCCGAGGGGCAGAGCTGAGGGAGGGAGAGGGAGGCAGTGGGGCCGAGGGGCAGAGCTGAGGGAGGGAGAGGGAGGCAGTGGGGCCGAGGGGCAGAGCTGAGGGAGAGAGAGGGAGGCAGTGGGACAGGGTGATGGTGTGTTGTTGTTGTTGCTGTAGGCGTACTATTTTGACCGGGACGATGTCGCGCTGCACAACTTTGCGCGCTTCTTCAAGCACCAGTCTCACGAGGAGCGGGAGCACGCCGAGAAGCTCATGGGCCTGCAGAACCAGCGTGGTGGCAAGATCTTCCTGCAGGACATCCGGGTACGTGTCTGTGTGTGTCTGTGTGTGTCTGTGTGTGTCTGTGTGTGTCTGTGTGTGTCTGTGTGTGTCTGTGTGTGTCTGTGTGTGTCTGTGTGTGTCTGTGGGCGCCGCTGAGACAGCTGGTGTTGTTGCAGAAGCCGGAGCGGGACGAGTGGGGCAGTGGGCTGGAGGCGCTGGAGTGTGCCCTGCAGCTGGAGAAGAGCGTCAACCAGTCGCTGCTGGACATCCACAAGGTGGCCTCGGAGCACAACGACCCGCACGTGAGTGTCCCCTGTCCTCTGACACTTGACCCTCTGAGCACAGTGACCCGCACGTGAGTGTCCCCTGTCCCCTGACCCTCTGAGCACAGTGACCCTCACGTGAGTGTCCCCTGATCTTCTGAGCACATCGACTCGCACATGAGTGTCCCCTGACCCTCTGCGCACAGTGACCCTCACGTGAGTGTCCCCTGATCTTCTGAGCACATCGACTCGCACATGAGTGTCCCCTGACCTCTGACCCTTGACCCTCTGAGCACACTGACCTGTACGCGAGTGACCCCTGACCCTGGGGTCTCACCTCTCACCTGCCTCTGTCCCCCCAGATGTGTGACTTCCTGGAGACTCACTACCTGGACGAGCAGGTGAAGTCCATCAAGGAGCTGAGCGACTGGATCTCCAACCTGCGTCGCATGGGCGCCCCACAGAACGGGCTGGCGGAGTACCTGTTCGACAAGCACACGCTGGGCAAGGAGCGCAGCTAGGCTCCGGGTTCGAGCCCCCGTCCCAGTCCCCTGTCCAGCACAGCGAGCTCTGACCAGACTGGACCTGTCTCTCTGTCTGACTCGGCCTGGCTGCCCTTCAGCTGGACAGACCCCTGTTGCTCCTGCTTGTTTTATTAATTACAATAAACCTGGAAGCTGATTCTGACGTGTCGTGTCCTGTGGTCAGTGTGTCCTGGGCGCAGAAGAACGATGTGAACACGGGCTCAGTTCAGTCCTTTATTAGCCCACAACAGCTGTGTCCAGCTCTGTGCTGGAGTTGGAGCGGGCTCCTCTCCTTGACCGGGGACTGCTGGTGTGACTGGTGTACAGAACTGGTCAGTGTGGGTGTGAGGGGATCTGTGCTGGTGGGAGTGGTGTTCTGTACTGGTCAGTGTTGGTGTGAGGGGGATCGGTGCTGATGGGAGAGGGGTCTCTACTGGTCAGTGCTGGTCTGTGTCCAGTTTGCCATTTGGCGTGTTCAGATTCCCTCTCGTCCTGTCCAGGAGAAGTCGGCCCAGCAGGTCTCCCTCGCCCAATGAGATGCCGGAGTCGTTGGGAAAGGCCTGCTGATTGGCTGGGGGCTGGGGGGCGGAGTCAGCGGTCAGGAGGCTGAGGTTGCTAACGGTGCTGTGGTTGCTGCTGTAGCCATGGTTACCTGCTGCACCGGCCTGGCTGCTGCTGCCGTTGCCATGCAGTCGGGTGGGTGGGGGGTGCGGCAGGAGCGGGGTGGGGGGGGGGAAGAAGAAGACCTGCGCCCCCTCCGGGCCCCCCCGGGCGCTGGCGGGGCCAGCCGGGCTGTGCAGCGCGGGGGGGGGGCGGCGGGGCAGCCAGGGGGTGAGGGGGGAGGCCGGGGGGGGCTGGTCCTCCGCGCTGGGGAAGGGGAAGGCGGCGGGGGGCCGGCGCGCCGCGGCGCCGTGGATGGGCGTCTGCGGGCAGCTGTAGGAGCCCGGCCGCTCCAGCAGGGGCAGTGAGGAGAAGGCCAGCTCCGGCGTGGGGGGGCCGGGGGGCGGGAGCAGGGGGCCGCGAGCCAGGGGCGCCCCCGGGCGGCGGCGCAGCAGGCTGGCGCGGGCCGAGGGGCGCAGGCAGCGGGGAGAGTGGACCCCCAGCAGCGCCCCCAGCAGGGGGGTGGAGTGATTGGCCTCCTCATGCTCCTTTATCTGCTCCAGGGTGGACTGGAACTCCATCTCCTCCTTCGGCACGCTGGGAGACGAGAGGGGAGAGAGGGGAGATACACACTAGCCGAATATTTGACCAAGATAAGAAACAGCAAAAAGAAACAGACCCTGATGAAGTACAAGCTCAGTGACCACAGCCTGGCCATAGAAACTGGGCGACACAGGCAGACCTGGCTGCCCAGAGAGGACAGGCTGTGCTCCCACTGCCAGCGGGGAGAAATAGAGACAGAGGTGCACTTCCTACTGCACTGTGACAGACACTCTGGGATTAGAGAAACATTCTTCCCTAAACTCAGAAATCTAGTCCCAGAGTTCCCACACCTGCCAGAATCACAACAGGTCCCAATCCTACTGGGAGAGGGAGGAGGGAACTCAGTTGAACTGGCAGCCCAGTATGTGATCTCCTGTCACAGCCTGAGGAACAGTGAGTCCGTCTCCCAATAATGCTCCAGCCGCCTACAGTATATGTCGATATTTTATAATGTCTTTGTTGTAAATGTCTGTAATATGTCTGTAGATTTTATTTTACTTTTATTTTTTGTTTTGTTTAATGTAAATAGTACTTTCATTTGCTTTGGCAACACTGATTGTACCCATCGGTCATGCTAATAAAGCACCTTGAGCTGAAGTGAATGGAGAGAGGGGAGAGGGGAGAGGAGAGAAGAGGGGTGAGAGGAGAGGAGAGAGGGGTGAGAGTGGAGAGGGGAGAGGGGAGGGTAAGGAGAGAGGGAGGAGAGAGAGAAGAGAGAGGAGAGGGGAGAGGGGAAAGGAGACAGGAGAGAGAGAAGAGGGGAAGGAGAGAGGAGAGGGGAAGGAGAGAGGGAGGAGAGAGAGAAGAGAGAGGGGAGGGGAAGGAGAGAGGGAGGAGAGGGGAGAGGGGAAGGAGAGAGGGAGGAGAGAGAGGAGAGAGGAGAGAGGAGAGGGGAAGGAGAGAGGAGGCCAGTGCTGCTCCAGTGTTTCTCACCTGATGTCCAGCGCAGATCCCATGAAGGAGGGCTTGCGGTGCTCGGCGCTGGCCGCAGTGTAGGGGGGCTGTGGCTCCGACTCGTTCCAGTACTGGTCCCTCTCCAGGGCCGGCACGCTGTCATACATCTCGTCCACCGAGAGCAGCGACACCTGGCGGGCGAGAGAGCGGCGAGTGGGCAGCCGGACCGGGCCGCAGCCGACCGGCAGCCTGACCCCAGGGCCCCCCTGACCTGCAGGTTCCTGTCCACCAGCCAGTTGGTCTCGAAGTCGTCGTCGTCCTCGCCGAAGGGGTTGATCAGCTGCTCGGCCACCTGGGGGGGACCACGGCAGGCGTCAGCCACGCCGCCGTCACCGCGGCGACGTCGCCACGGGGACGGGGGCGGGGCCTCACCTTCAGCCAGCCGGCGTAGAAGAAGAACTGCAGGAGGGTGAAGACGGGCACGCAGAGGTCGAGGTCGTGGCCCGGGTAGCCCTGGGCGGGGTCCAGGAACTGGCGGCCAATCAGACAGGCCAGGAAGAAGCTGTACACGGCAACCGTCACCACCTAGCAACACAGCGCCTAGTAACCATCTCTGCATGACAACAGGGCAGGAGCTAACTACTACCTACTGCTCTCAAGGGTGTCGTGTCACACTAAGACACTGTCCGCAGTTCACACAGCAGCTGACGCCTTGGGCACAAGCGTTATCCACAGAGAGCATCCCAGACCCAGGGGGCCGTGTGCCCTGTCCCAGATCAGTACCTGGGTGTAGACCAGGGGCAGACTGATCCAGTCATAGCTGTACAGCTTCATGCACTGAGTGCGCAGAGAGTTCAGCTCCTAGAGAGAGGGAGAGACAGAGGAAGTGGCTTTGGCAACACTGTCATTTGTCACACCAATCAAGCTCTTTGTTTACGAATACGAAAGATTAGATAACACAATAATAATAATACAGTGCGTGTGTGATCTCCTGTCCCAGCCTGAGGAACAGTGAGCCTGTCTCTCAATAATAATAATACAGTGTGTGATCTCCTGTCCCAGCCTGAGGAACAGTGAGCCTGTCTCTCAATAATAATAATACAGTGTGTGATCTCCTGTCCCAGCCTGAGGAACAGTGAGCCTGTCTCTCAATAATAATAATACAGTATGTGATCTCCTGTCCCAGCCTGAGGAACAGACAGTGAGCCTGTCTCTCAATAATAATACAGTGTGTGATCTCCTGTCCCAGCCTGAGGAACAGACAGTGAGCCTGTCTCTCAATAATAATAATTCAGTGTGTGATCTCCTGTCCCAGCCTGAGGAACAGACAGTGAGCCTGTCTCTCAATAATACTAATACAGTGTGTGATCTCCTGTCCCAGCCTGAGGAACAGACAGTGAGCCCGTCTCTCAATAATAATAATACAGTGTGTGATCTCCTGTCCCAGCCTGAGGAACAGACAGTGAGCCTGTCTCTCAATAATAATAATACAGTGTGTGATCTCCTGTCCCAGCCTGAGGAACAGACAGTGAGCCTGTCTCTCAATAATAATAATACAGTGTGTGATCTCCTGTCCCAGCCTGAGGAACAGTGAGTCTGTCTCTCAATAATAATAATACAGTGTGTGATCTCCTGTCCCAGCCTGAGGAACAGACAGTGAGCCTGTCTCTCAATAATAATAATACAGTGTGTGATCTCCTGTCCCAGCCTGAGGAACAGTGAGCCTGTCTCTCAATAATAATAATACAGTGTGTGATCTCCTGTCCCAGCCTGAGGAACAGTGAGTCTGTCTCTCAATAATAATAATACAGTGTGTGATCTCCTGTCCCAGCCTGAGGAACAGACAGTGAGCCTGTCTCTCAATAATAATAATACAGTGTGTGATCTCCTGTCCCAGCCTGAGGAACAGTGAGTCTGTCTCTCAATAATAATAATACAGTGTGTGATCTCCTGTCCCAGCCTGAGGAACAGACAGTGAGCCTGTCTCTCAATAATAATAATACAGTGTGTGATCTCCTGTCACAGCCTGAGCAACAGACAGTGAGCCTGTCTCTCAATAATGTTTAATTGTTGTATGTAAATGTTCTACCATATGTGCTGTAAATGTCTGTAAATGTTCTGCTATCTGGTTCTGCTTTGGCCTCACTAGCTCATCTGTTATGAGAATCCGAATTAGAAAGAGGAAGAGTGTCTGATCTCTCCCACTCTGCCTCACCGACCCCCTGCGCCCTCACGCTCCGCACAGCTGCACAGAGCAGTCTCACTTCCTCACCGGCCAGCCAGCTGAATCAGAGCACATTGTGTCTCAAAGGAGAAGTCAGGGAGTTTCCCTGGATACCTGAGGGGGGGTTCACACACAAACACTCACACACTCAGACACACACGAACACATACTAACACTCGCACTCTCACACTCAGACACACACTCTCACACACTCAGACACACACAAACTAACACTCGCACTCTCTCACTCAGACACACACTCTCACACACTCAGACACACACAAACACATACTAACACTCGCACTCTCTCACTCAGACACACACTCTCACACACTCAGACACACACAAACACATACTAACACTCACACTCTCACACTCAGACTCACACACTCTCACAGACACTAACTGTCACACTCACACACTGCCGCAGACAGACAGTCGGACTCACGTTCAGGATGGCTTGCAGCGCCACGTCGTTGTTGATGCGGCCCTCTGCTCTTGCCCGCTGTGCCAGGCTCACGAACCACACGCAGGGCACCCAGAACTTACTGTGGGGCGAAGGCAGAGCCTGGAGCTGCGCCAGTTCCTCCGCAGTCATGAGCCCTGAGAGAGAGACAGCTCATCATCTCACCATCAGCTCTTCTGGGAGTTTTGACCTGGCAGTGAAGGTACTGAGGGAGAAGGGCACTCAGGGCTTTCTACACAATAAGAAGGAGGCTCTTCAACATCAACCCACCAACAAGAATCTGGCTCCAATATTTGAAAGTGTAATCCAACCCATTGCTCTATATGGCAGTGAAGTGTGGGGTCCCCTCACAGACCAGGATTACACTCAATGGGACAAACACCTCACAGAAACTCTGCACATGGAGATCTGTAGAAACATCCTCCATGTGCAGAGAAAAACACCTAACAACGGATGCAGGGCCGAATTAGGCCAGTACCCACTATTGATAAACATACAGAAGAGAGTATTAAAGTATTGGCTACACCTAAAAACAGTGACCAAAATTCCTACCACCACAAAGCCCTTCTGAGCCAAGAGCTGAGCCCAAAACAGAGCCCCCTGAGCCAGCTGGTCCTGAGGCTCACTGACCTGAGCCACACCGACACTAACCAGCCTCAGGACAGGACTGCTAGAGCACCACAACTCAGACACAAGCACATCACAGCACAGATCAACAGCAATATCTCACACACTGGGACACACACACAAACACAACATAAACTGGAATGCTACAGAACCCTAAACAGACAATAAACACTAGCCGAATGTTTGACCAAGATAAGAAACAGCAAAAAGAAACAGACCCTGATGAAGTACAAGCTCAGTGACCACAGCCTGGCCATAGAAACTGGGCGACACAGGCAGACCTGGCTGCCCAGAGGGGACAGGCTGTGCTCCCACTGCCAGCGGGGAGAAATAGAGACAGAGGTGCACTTCCTACTGCACTGTGACAGATACTCTGGGATTAGAGAAACATTCTTCCCTAAACTCAGAAATCTAATCCCAGAGTTCCCACACCTGCCAGAATCACAACGGGTCCCAATCCTACTGGGAGAGGGAGGAGGGAACTCAGTTGAACTGGCAGCCCAGTATGTGATCTCTTGTCACAGCCTGAGGAACAGTGAGCCTGTCTCTCAATAATGCTCAATATGTTTACAGTATATGTAAATATTTTATGACATGTCTCTGTTGTAGATTTTATTTTACGTTTTGTTCCATGTTCATTTTATTATTTTATTTGCTTTGGCAACACTGATTGTACCCATCGGTCATGCTAATAAAGCAGTTTGAACTGAATTGAATTGACAGGTTACTGTACTGCACCAGTCTACAGCACACTGGCTCCTCCACACTCACGAGCCTGAGAGAACGGGTTACTGTGCTGTACTATTGTACAATGTACTGTACCATACTGTGCTGCTGTGACCAGTGCTGTTCCACATGGGGCTCTTGCCCTTTGCTGCTTGCTGCCCGTTTCCTCCCGTTACACCTGGGGCGTGAACCCGGGTCTCCGGGTGTAACGCAACAGGGAACCAGCCGAGTGAGCTAAAGGAGAGCTCCCCCAGCCCAGGCAGCTGAGGGAGGGCCATGACGTCACCGTGTCCGGACTAGCTCCGCTCCACTGCGCTGTACTACACTGTGCTGTTCTCCCATGTGTTGCAGTGTGCTGTACTGTACCTGCCTGCACCAGGTGCTCCATGGTGGGGAATCGCTTGTACACAGCGGTGCTCACAGACCGGTAGATCAGCAGGCCTGACAGGTTGGCGTAGCGCATTAAGTTGCGTCGCATAAGCCTGCCCTGATCGTCCGCGCCGCGCACAAGCCCAGACACCAGCCCCCCCAGCCTGTCGGGCCAGGGCACACTCTCAAACTGCCCCCACCAGCGGGACACTACCAGCGTCACGTAGAACCTGGAGCATAGAGAGAGTGCAGAGCACGCTGAGAAACACACACACAGAGCACATTTAGAACACACACACAGAGCACATTGAGAACACACACACAGAGCACAGAGCACACTGAGAACACTCACACACAAATCACAGAGCACAGAGCAGTCTGAGAACACACACACAGACTGTCACACTGAGAACACACACACAGAGCACAGAGCACACTGCAAACACACACACACACATAGAGCATTCTGAGAACACACACACAGAGCGCAGAGCAGTCTGAGAACACAACACGCAGAGTGACATACTGAGAACACACACACACAGACTGAATATCACACTGAGAACACACACACACATACACGCACGCACACATAGGGCTGTGCCGGGCTGCTCTCTGCACAGTCTGAGCATGCCTGTGCCCTGTGGTATCAGGTACCTCCCTGTTCAAGAACTCGAACCCTGAGCACGCGGTAGGCAGATGTTCACGTGTGGTATTTCCAGGAGGAACTGGGGGTCATATTTACAGCTCTACAGACAGAGTGTCCTTCTAGCTCTGAACCATGAGGAGGTGCTGCAATGACCTGCACCAAGGAGTTTCATCCCCTTCTCACACAATGAGCCACAGGGACCTGCAGCTGTGGGGAAGGGGGCCCTCTGGTGGAGGCAGCAGGGACTTCCATCCTGATAGTGTTCAAAGTGCCATTGCACAGTTCAGTGTGCTGTGCTTTGCACTCATTGTTGTGTGAACAATGTTCAGTATTTCATGCAGTGAGATTCAGTGCAAAATTACAGATCAGCTGGACTGAGTGTCTCTACAGTATCTACAGCTCTGATGAGGGAGTGTTAGTGTGAAGTTACAGAGGAGGCTGGACTGAGTGTCTACAGTATCTCCAGCTCTGATGAGGGAGTGTTAGTGTGAAGTTACAGATGAGCTGGACTGAGTGTCTACAGTATCTACAGCTCTGATGAGGGAGTGTTAGTGTGAAGTTACAGATGAGCTGGACTGAGTGTCTCTACAGTATCTACAGCTCTGATGAGGGAGTGTTAGTGTAAAGTTACAGAGGAGCTGGACTGAGTGTCTCTACAGTATCTCCAGCTCTGATGAGGGAGTGTTAGTGTGAAGTTCAGAGGAGCTGGACTGAGTGTCTCTACAGTATCTACAGCTCTGATGAGGGAGTGTTAGTGTGAAGTTACAGAGGAGCTGGACTGAGTGTCTCTACAGTATCTCCAGCTCTGATGAGGGAGTGTTAGTGTGAAGTTCATAGGAGCTGGTCTGAGTCTTTATATTATACATTGTACAAACTTTTGTATTCAGAATATTCAGGTAAAAACAAGAGTATATAGTACTGAGTGTGTACAGTGTTCAGTGTGTGCATAGTGTTTCGTGGGTGGTGCCAGTGTCCAGTGTGCAGTGTTCAGTGCAGTCTCACCTAACACGAAGGAGACAGGGATGAGCTCAGCATAGCGGTTGCAATACAGGGACAATTTCTCAAACAGGCGCCTCTGTCTGTCCGGTAAGATAAACCTGCAGATAGGAGAGGACACAAGCCAGGCACATCTTCAATCAGGCACATTGCTGTAGGGTTAGGGTTAGATCTCTAGAGTTAGTGTTAGGCTTAGAAATATGTAGAGTAAGGGTTAGATCTCTGTAGAGTTAGGGTTAGATTGGTGGAGGTCAGTCCAAGACAATTGTAGGATTAGGGTTGGATTGCTAGAGGTTGGCACTAGGATTGGATCACTGTGGAGGGTTAGGGTTAGAGTCTGGTCATTGTAGGGTTAGGGTTAGACTTCTGCAGATTAGTGTTAGGGTTAGGGTTAGATATCTGTAGGATACATTGTTTCTCCTCACTTCCTTTTCTCTGTGTACTGGCCTCCAGACTCTCTTCCCCTGCCCACTTGTCTCTCCAATCTCCTCTATCTACAGCCAGATGTTGAAGTGCAGCTCGTTACCTGTAGAGGGCGCTGAGAGAGAAGTACAGTATGGTGAAGATGAGAAGCTCTCTGTACAGCAGTTTGTAGATGCTGCCTCTCCAGCGCAGGAGGAGGTGAGAGAAAGTGCCCAGTCGAGCATCGGCCACACACCGGGAGTATGTCACTGTCATCACTGCCCCCTATAGGACAGGCTGAGCCACTGCAGAGCAAACCGCTGAATGACACACAACCTGATTAACACAGTTACTGATGAAGAGGTTTTCTGACACACTGACGGTGGCATATGGACACAATTCATTCCTAAAACACAGACAGGAAAAAAGTGAAAAGAAATTTAGTCAATAAGCAGACAAACATAAAACAAGAATTTAAATCTTCAATCTGTAGAACAGATTGTAGAAACAACCCACCTGTAACTTCACACTAACATTCCCTCATCAGAGCTGTAGATACTGTAGAGACACTCAGTCCAGCTCCTCTGTAACTTCACACTAACACTCCCTCATCAGAGCTGGAGATACTGTAGAGACACTCAGTCCAGCTCCTCTGTAACTTCACACTAACACTCCCTCATCAGAGCTGTAGATACTGTAGAGACACTCAGTCCAGCTCCTCTGTAACTTCACACTAACACTCCCTCATCAGAGGTGTAGATACTGTAGACACTCATTCCAGCTCCTCTGTAACTTCACACTAACACTCCGTCATCAGAGCTGTAGATACTGTAGAGACACTCAGTCCAGCTCATCTGTAACTTCACACTAACACTCCCTCATCAGAGCTGTAGATACTGTAGACACTCAGTCCAGCTCATCTGTAACTTCACACTAACACTCCCTCATCAGAGCTGGAGATACTGTAGAGACACTCAGTCCAGCTCATCTGTAACTTCACACTAACACTCCCTCATCAGAGCTGGAGATACTGTAGACACTCAGTCCAGCTCCTCTGTAACTTCACACTAACACTCCCTCATCAGAGCTGTAGATACTGTAGACAGTCAGTCCAGCTCCTCTGTAACTTCACACTAACACTCCCTCATCAGAGCTGGAGATACTGTAGACACTCAGTCCAGCTCCTCTGTAACTTCACACTAACACTCCCTCATCAGAGCTGGAGATACTGTAGAGACACTCAGTCCAGCTCCTCTGTAACTTCACACTAACACTCCCTCATCAGAGCTGTAGATACTGTAGACACTCAGTCCAGCTCCTCTGTAACTTCACACTAACACTCCCTCATCAGAGCTGGAGATACTGTAGAGACACTCAGTCCAGCTCCTCTGTAACTTCACACTAACACTCCCTCATCAGAGTAACTTCCCATTGAATTCCTTGTCTGTGTGTAAACAGATTTATAATTTTGGACTTACAGTGGTTCGACATGACCATGCAGATTCTCATGCTTCTCTCTGACTCCTGCGCTGGGAGCGAACACTACCTGGATAATTGATTGGCTGATCGGTTAGCGAGCTGCTGATCATACTCACAGTGGGGCACCGCGGAGTGGAGGGTCTGAGAGTGAGCGAGCGAACGAGCAGGGACTTGGGCACAGAAACGGACGCCTACGCCTCCGGTCACTTGATGTGCTAATCGCTCTGTCCAACAAAGCTGCCTTGTGAGGCTGAGGCTAATCTCACACACACTCACACAAACTGCAGCGCGTTTCACAACCCTGGAGCTAATCCCACACTCATGTGTGGATGAAGACTGGTGCCCAGTGCACACTGGGTCTCTCAGCACTGGAATGCTCTGAATCACAATCGCCCTGCTCGTTGTGCCTCTCTGTCTCCCTCTGCTGGTGCTCTGAAGGTACTGTGGCTCAGTGCTCTTGTGGCACCCTGTGATCCAGTGCTCAGAGAAGCCCAGGCAGTATCTGCAGTCTGTTTTCAGTGCAGGAGCTCCTGGAACTTCACCTTCAGCCTGACTGTCAGTCCAACTCTAGAGAAGCCCCAAGGTCTTGACACCCAGGAGGGCACCCACTGCCTCCCCCACTGCACACAGCCTCCTCTGGGAGACACACAGTACGAGCCCTCTGTCCACAGCCCAGGTCATGGAGAAGGAGACAGGCAGAGAGAGGGACAGGCAGAAAGAGACAGACGTCTAAGGAGATCTGGCTCTATCCAGTGTGCAGTGTGTGATTTTCTGTCCCAGCCTGAGGAACAGTGAGCCTGTCTCTCAATAATAATAATAATAATAATAATAATAATAATAATAATAATAATAATAATAATAATAATACAGTGTGTGATCTCCTGTCCCAGCCTGAGGAACAGTTAGTCTGTCTCTCAATAATAATAATAATACAGTGTGTGACCTCCTGTCCCAGCCTGAGGAACAGTGAGCCTGTCTCTCAATAATAATAATAATAATAATAATAATAATAATAATAATAATAATAATAATAATAATAATAATACAGTGTGTGATCTCCTGTCCCAGCCTGAGGAACAGTGAGTCTGTCTCTCAATAATAATAATACAGTGTGTGATCTCCTGTCCCAGCCTGAGGAACAGACAGTGAGCCTGTCTCTCAATAATAATAATACAGTGTGTGACCTCCTGTCCCAGCCTGAGGAACAGTGAGCCTGTCTCTCAATAATAATAATACAGTGTGTGACCTCCTGTCCCAGCCTGAGGAACAGTGAGCCTGTCTCTCAATAATAATAATACAGTGTGTGACCTCCTGTCCCAGCCTGAGGAACAGTGAGCCTGTCTCTCAATAATAATAATACAGTGTGTGACCTCCTGTCCCAGCCTGAGGAACAGTGAGCCTGTCTCTCAATAATAATAATACAGTGTGTGATCTCCTGTCCAGCCTGAGGAACAGACAGTGAGCCTGTCTCTCAATAATAATAATACAGTGTGTGATTTTCTGTCACAGCCTGAGAAACAGACAACCTGTCTCTCAATAATAATAATACAGTTTGTGATCTCCTGTCTCAGCCTGAGGAACAGACAGTGAACCTGTTTCTCAATAATAATACAGTGTGTGATCTCCTGTCACAGCCTGAGGAACAGACAGTGAGCCTGTCTCTCAATAATAATAAAACAGTGTGTGACCTCCTGTCCCAGCCTGAGGAACAGTGAGCCTGTCTCTCAATAATAATAATACAGTGTGTGACCTCCCGTCCCAGCCTGAGAAACAGACAGCCTGTCTCTCAATAATAATAATACAGTGTGTGATCTCCTGTCACAGCCTGAGAAACAGACAGCCTGTCTCTCTATAATAATAATACAGTGTGTGATCTCCTGTCTCAGCCTGAGGAACAGACAGTGAACCTGTTTCTCAATAATAATACAGTGTGTGATCTCCTGTCACAGCCTGAGGAACAGACAGTGAGCCTGTCTCTCAATAATAATAATACAGTGTGTGATCTCCTGTCCCAGCCTGAGGAACAGTGAGCCTGTCTCTCAATATAATAATAATAATACAGTGTGTGATCTCCTGTCACAGCCTGAGAAACAGACAGCCTGTCTCTCAATAATAATAATACAGTGTGTGATCTCCTGTCTCAGCCTGAGGAACAGACAGTGAACCTGTTTCTCAATAATAATACAGTGTGTGATCTCCTGTCACAGCCTGAGGAACAGACAGTGAGCCTGTCTCTCAATAATAATAATACAGTGTGTGATCTCCTGTTCCCAGCCTGAGGAACAGTGAGCCTGTCTCTCAATAATAATAATAATAATAATAATAATAATACAGTGGTGTGATCTCCCTGTCCCAGCCTGAGGAACAGACAGTGAGCCTGTCTCTCAATAATAATAATACAGTGTGTGATCTCCTGTCACAGCCTGAGGAACAGTGAGCCTGTCTCTCAATAATAATAATACAGTGTGTGATCTCCTGTCCCAGCCTGAGGAACAGTGAGTCTGTCTCTCAATAATAATAATACAGTGTGTGATCTCCTGTCCCAGCCTGAGGAACAGACAGTGAGCCTGTCTCTCAATAATAATAATACAGTGTGTGACCTCCTGTCCCAGCCTGAGGAACAGTGAGCCTGTCTCTCAATAATAATAATACAGTGTGTGACCTCCTGTCCCAGCCTGAGGAACAGTGAGCCTGTCTCTCAATAATAATAATACAGTTTGTGATCTCTTGTCTCAGCCTGAGGAACAGACAGTGAACCTGTTTCTCAATAATAATACAGTGTGTGATCTCCTTCACAGCCTGAGGAACAGACAGTGAGCCTGTCTCTCAATAATAATAAAACAGTGTGTGACCTCCCGTCCCAGCCTGAGGAACAGTGAGCCTGTCTCTCAATAATAATAATACAGTGTGTGACCTCCCGTCCCAGCCTGAGAAACAGACAGCCTGTCTCTCAATAATAATAATACAGTGTGTGATCTCCTGTCACAGCCTGAGAAACAGACAGCCTGTCTCTCAATAATAATAATACAGTGTGTGATCTCCTGTCTCAGCCTGAGGAACAGACAGTGAACCTGTTTCTCAATAATAATACAGTGTGTGATCTCCTGTCCCAGCCTGAGGAACAGTGAGCCTGTCTCTCAATAATAATAATAATAATAATAATAATACAGTGTGTGATCTCCTGTCCCAGCCTGAGGAACAGACAGTGAGCCTGTCTCTCAATAATAATAATACAGTGTGTGATCTCCTGTCACAGCCTGAGAAACAGACAGCCTGTCTCTCAATAATAATAATACAGTGTGTGATCTCCTGTCTCAGCCTGAGGAACAGACAGTGAACCTGTTTCTCAATAATAATACAGTGTGTGATCTCCTGTCACAGCCTGAGGAACAGACAGTGAGCCTGTCTCTCAATAATAATAATACAGTGTGTGATCTCCTGTCCCAGCCTGAGGAACAGTGAGCCTGTCTCTCAATAATAATAATAATAATAATACAGTGTGTGATCTCCTGTCCCAGCCTGAGGAACAGACAGTGAGCCTGTCTCTCAATAATAATAATACAGTGTGTGATCTCCTGTCACAGCCTGAGGAACAGTGAGCCTGTCTCTCAATAATAATAATACAGTGTGTGATCTCCTGTCCCAGCCTGAGGAACAGACAGTGAGCCTGTCTCTCAATAATAATAATACAGTGTGTGATCTCCTGTCACAGCCTGAGGAACAGACAGTGAGCCTGTCTCTCAATAATAATAATACAGTGTGTGATCTCCTGTCAGAGAAAGTGGTACAGTGAGCTTGACCTCAAGCCAATATTGGCATTCAAACGTGAAGTAGTCTGTCTCAGGATAATAATGGCATTAATAAATGAAAAGCCCGTCTCGCAATTGTCCTTCTCTCGACGCTCTGAGAGTTTAGGCCGGGAGTGGACCGGTCCCAGTACTTAGACGTGGCCCATAAGCTGTTTGTCTCACTTCGGGAAAGCAAGCGCACGCGAGCAGGGGAGGGAGAGGTCGGTCACGTGATCTTGCAGCTGGAGGAATGTTTGTGCGTCACGTGGGCCGTGCAGGGCGTGACGTAACTGTGATTTGATTGCTTTCCTGTCGAAATTGTTGCTGTAAATACGGCGCGGCTGAGATTTATAGCGCCTTGCCGGCGGAGAGGGGAGCTGGGACTGCAGCGACAGCCGGCGAGGGGCTTCCTTCTGCGTGCGGAGCCGGGACTGCGGCCGGGCGGAGGCACAGCTGCTGGTATCGCTCTTATTTCCTGTCCGGCGTCCAGCCCGAAACTGAAAATGTTTCCTTCGGTCGGACCCTGCAGCAGCATGGCCGCCGCGCCGGGCAGCCCGGACTGAGAGAGAGGGGTGCTGTCCAGGGACACTGTCAGGAGAGAGAGGGGTGCTGTCCCGGGACACTGTCAGGAGAGAGAGGGGTGCTGTCCCGGGACACTGTCAGGAGAGAGAGGGGTGCTGTCCCGGGACACTGTCAGGAGAGAGAGGGGTGCTGTCCAGGGACACTGTCAGGGGGAGAGAGGGGTGCTGTCCCGGGACACTGTCAGGAGAGAGAGGGGTGCTGTCCTGGGACACTGTCAGGAGAGAGAGGGGTGCTGTCCCGGGACACTGTCAGGAGAGAGAGGGGTGCTGTCCAGGGACACTGTCAGGGGGAGAGAGGGGTGCTGTCCAGGGACACTGTCAGGGGGAGAGAGGGGTGCTGTCCAGGGACACTGTCAGGAGAGAGAGGGGTGCTGTCCCGGGACACTGTCAGGGGAGAGAGGGGTGCTGTCCCGGGACACTGTCAGGAGAGAGAGGGGTGCTGTCCCGGGACACTGTCAGGAGAGAGAGGGGTGCTGTCCAGGGACACTGTCAGGAGAGAGAGGGGTGCTGTCCCGGGACACTGTCAGGGGGAGAGAGGGGTGCTGTCCCGGGACACTGTCAGGAGAGAGAGGGGTGCTGTCCCGGGACGCTGTCAGGAGAGAGAGGGGTGCTGTCCCGGGACGCTGTCAGGGGAGAGAGGGGTGCTGTCCCGGGACGCTGTCAGGAGAGAGAGGGGTGCTGTCCCGGGACGCTGTCAGGAGAGAGAGGGGTGCTGTCCAGGGACACTGTCAGGGGGAGAGAGGGGTGCTGTCCCGGGACACTGTCAGGGGGAGAGAGGGGTGCTGTCCTGGGACACTGTCAGGAGAGAGAGGGGTGCTGTCCAGGGACACTGTCAGGGGGAGAGAGGGGTGCTGTCCCGGGACACTGTCATGAGAGAGAGGGGTGCTGTCCCGGGACACTGTCAGGAGAGAGAGGGGTGCTGTCCAGGGACACTGTCAGGGGGAGACGGGGGTGCTGTCCCGGGACACTGTCAGGAGAGAGAGGGGTGCTGTCCCGGGACACTGTCAGGGGAGAGAGGGGTGCTGTCCAGGGACACTGTCAGGGGGAGACGGGGGTGCTGTCCCGGGACACTGTCAGGGGAGAGAGGGGTGCTGTCCAGGGACACTGTCAGGAGAGAGAGGGGTGCTGTCCAGGGACACTGTCAGGGGGAGAGAGGGGTGCTGTCCAGGGACACTGTCAGGGGGAGAGAGGGGTGCTGTCCAGGGACACTGTCAGGGGGAGAGAGGGGTGCTGTCCAGGGACACTGTCAGGGGAGAGAGGGGTGCTGTCCAGGGACACTGTCAGGGGAGAGAGGGGTGCTGTCCAGGGACACTGTCAGGGGAGAGAGGGGTGCTGTCCAGGGACACTGTCAGGGGGAGAGAGGGGTGCTGTCCCGGGACACTGTCAGGGGGAGAGAGGGGTGCTGTCCAGGGACACTGTCAGGGGAGAGAGGGGTGCTGTCCAGGGACACTGTCAGGAGAGAGAGGAGTGCTGTCCAGGGACACTGTCAGGGGGAGAGAGGGGTGCTGTCCCGGGACACTATCGGGGAGAGAGAGGGGTGCTGTCCCGGGACACTGTCAGGGGGAGAGAGGGGTGCTGTCCCGGGACACTGTCAGGGGGAGAGAGGGGTGCTGTCCCGGGACACTGTCAGGAGAGAGAGGGGTGCTGTCCAGGGACACTGTCAGGGGAGAGAGGGGTGCTGTCCCGGGACACTGTCAGGAGAGAGAGGGGTGCTGTCCAGGGACACTGTCAGGGGGAGAGAGGGGTGCTGTCCCGGGACACTATCGGGGAGAGAGAGGGGTGCTGTCCCGGGACACTGTCAGGAGAGAGAGGGGTGCTGTCCAGGGACACTGTCAGGGGGAGAGAGGGGTGCTGTCCCGGGACACTGTCAGGGGGAGAGAGGGGTGCTGTCCTGGGACACTGTCAGGAGAGAGAGGGGTGCTGTCCCGGGACACTGTCAGGAGAGAGAGGGGTGCTGTCCCGGGACGCTGTCAGGGGAGAGAGGGGTGCTGTCCAGGGACACTGTCAGCAGAGAGAGAGGGGTGCTGTCCAGGGACACTGTCAGGGAGAGAGAGGGGTGCTGTCCAGGGACACTGTCAGGAGAGAGAGGGGTGCTGTCCAGGGACACTGTCAGGAGAGAGAGGGGTGCTGTCCCGGGACACTGTCAGGAGAGAGAGGGGTGCTGTCCCGGGACACTGTCAGGGGAGAGAGGGGTGCTGTCCAGGGACACTGTCAGGGGAGAGAGGGGTGCTGTCCCGGGACACTGTCAGGAGAGAGAGGGGTGCTGTCCCGGGACACTGTCAGGAGAGAGAGGGGTGCTGTCCCGGGACACTGTCAGGGGAGAGAGGGGTGCTGTCCAGGGACACTGTCAGGGGGAGACGGGGGTGCTGTCCCGGGACACTGTCAGGGGGAGAGAGGGGTGCTGTCCAGGGACACTGTCAGGAGAGAGAGGGGTGCTGTCCCGGGACACTGTCAGGAGAGAGAGGGGTGCTGTCCAGGGACACTGTTAGGAGAGAGAGGGGTGCTGTCCAGGGACACTGTCAGGGGAGAGAGGGGTGCTGTCCTGGGACACTGTCAGGGGAGAGAGGGGTGCTGTCCTGGGACACTGTCAGGAGAGAGAGGGGTGCTGTCCAGGGACACTGTCAGGGGGAGAGAGGGGTGCTGTCCAGGGACACTGTCAGGAGAGAGAGGGGTGCTGTCCCGGGACACTGTCAGCAGAGAGAGAGGGGTGCTGTCCAGGGACACTGTCAGGGGGAGAGAGGGGTGCTGTCCCGGGACACTGTCAGGAGAGAGAGGGGTGCTGTCCAGGGACACTGTCAGGAGAGAGAGGGGTGCTGTCCCGGGACACTGTCAGGGGGAGAGAGGGGTGCTGTCCCGGGACACTGTCAGGAGAGAGAGGGGTGCTGTCCAGGGACACTGTCAGGAGAGAGAGGGGTGCTGTCCAGGGACACTGTCAGGGGGAGACGGGGGTGCTGTCCGGGACACTGTCAGGGGAGAGAGGGGTGCTGTCCAGGGACACTGTCAGGGGGAGACGGGGGTGCTGTCCCGGGACACTGTCAGGGGGAGAGAGGGGTGCTGTCCAGGGACACTGTCAGGAGAGAGAGGGGTGCTGTCCCGGGACACTGTCAGGGGGAGAGAGGGGTGCTGTCCCGGGACACTGTCAGGAGAGAGAGGGGTGCTGTCCAGGGACACTGTCAGGAGAGAGAGGGGTGCTGTCCAGGGACACTGTCAGGGGAGAGAGGGGTGCTGTCCTGGGACACTGTCAGGAGAGAGAGGGGTGCTGTCCAGGGACACTGTCAGGAGAGAGAGGGGTGCTGTCCCGGGACACTGTCAGGGGGAGAGAGGGGTGCTGTCCCGGGACACTGTCAGGAGAGAGAGGGGTGCTGTCCCGGGACACTGTCAGGAGAGAGAGGGGTGCTGTCCCGGGACACTGTCAGGAGAGAGAGGGGTGCTGTCCCGGGGACACTGTCAGGGGGAGAGAGGGGTGCTGTCCCGGGACACTGTCAGGGGGAGAGAGGGGTGATGTCCAGGGGCACTGTCAGGAGAGAGAGGGGTGCTGTCCCGGGACACTGTCAGGGGGAGAGAGGGGTGCTGTCCCGGGACACTGTCAGGAGAGAGAGGGGTGCTGTCCCGGGACACTGTCAGGAGAGAGAGGGGTGCTGTCCAGGGACACTGTCAGGGGGAGACGGGGGTGCTGTCCCGGGACACTGTCAGGAGAGAGAGGGGTGCTGTCCAGGGACACTGTCAGGAGAGAGAGGGGTGCTGTCCAGGGACACTGTCAGGGGAGAGAGGGGTGCTGTCCAGGGACACTGTCAGGAGAGAGAGGGGTGCTGTCCCGGGACACTGTCAGGGGGAGAGAGGGGTGCTGTCCCGGGACACTGTCAGGAGAGAGAGGGGTGCTGTCCCGGGACACTGTCAGGGGGAGAGAGGGGTGCTGTCCAGGGACACTGTCAGGAGAGAGAGGGGTGCTGTCCAGGGACACTGTCAGCGGGATAGAGGGGTGCTGTCCCGGGACACTGTCAGGGGAGAGAGGGGTGCTGTCCCGGGACACTGTCAGGAGAGAGAGGGGTGCTGTCCCGGGACACTGTCAGGGGGAGAGAGGGGTGCTGTCCAGGGACACTGTTAGGAGAGAGAGGGGTGCTGTCCCGGGACACTGTCAGGGGGAGAGAGGGGTGCTGTCCAGGGACACTGTCAGGGGGAGAGAGGGGTGCTGTCCCGGGACACTGTCAGGAGAGAGAGGGGTGCTGTCCCGGGACACTGTCAGGGGGAGAGAGGGGTGCTGTCCAGGGACACTGTCGGGGAGAGAGGGGTGCTGTCCCGGGACACTGTCAGGAGAGAGAGGGGTGCTGTCCAGGGACACTGTCAGGAGAGAGAGGGGTGCTGTCCCGGGACACTGTCAGGAGAGAGAGGGGTGCTGTCCAGGGACACTGTTAGGAGAGAGAGGGGTGCTGTCCCGGGACACTGTCAGGGGGAGAGAGGGGTGCTGTCCCGGGACACTGTCAGGAGAGAGAGGGGTGCTGTCCCGGGACACTGTCAGGAGAGAGAGGGGTGTGGTGGCATAGTGGAGGACAGGGGGTGCTGTGTGATAGGGTTTGCTGACCTGTCCTCTCTCCCCAGGCTGGTGAATCTGGAGCCCTGCTGTGGGGCGGGCGGTCAAGCTGCCCCGATGCCGCTGGGCGAGGGGGTCCCGGGGGTCCCGGGGGTCCCGGGGGTCCCGGGGGGCGCCGGGGGCCACGGCTCCGAGAGCTGCAGTCTGTCCCGCCTGCGCAGCTCCTCTCTGGAGAAGGGCTCCGAGATCCTGCGGGAGCAGCTGACCGCAGCTCAGAGGGTACGAGACACTGGGGTCTGTCCTGGAGGAACACTGGCACCCCCTCCTGCCCACACACACTCACACACACACCCCCGCACACACACACTGTTCCCCTGCACACATACACACACACTGTCCCCCCCCTCCACACACACACACACACACCCCCGCACACACTCACAGTCACCCCTCAACACACACACACCCCCGCACACACACACAATCACCCCTCAACACACACACACCCCCGCACACACACACACCCCCGCACACACTGTCAACCCCCCCACACACACACTCACAGTCACCCCTCAACACACACACACCCCCGCACACACACACACACACAGTCAACCCCCCCACACACACACATTGTCACCCCCCAACACACACACACACTGTCACCCCCCCCACACACACACTGTCACCCCCCCCACACACACACCCGCACGCACACACACCCCCCCACACACACACTGTCCCCCCAACACGCACTAACCTGCACACACACACTGTCCCCCCCAACACACACACACCCGCACACACACACTGTTCCCCTGCACACATACACACACACTGTCCCCCCCCTCCACACACACAGAGACACACACACTGTCCCCCCTAACACACACACACATTGCTCCCCTGCACACACACACACACACACACACACACACACAGGTCAGGGTGATTAGGGGTTGTGTTGAGTGTGGTGACTTTGGGGTGACAGCCAGGCTCTCTCCTGCAGGAACTGCAGCTCAAGGGCGAGGAGTGCGAGCGGCTGTCCCGGGTTCGAGACCAGCTGGAGCAGGAGCTGGAGGAGCTCACGGCGAGCCTGTTCGAGGTGAGCCCCGGCCTCGAGCGCCCCTCACCCTGAGTGGCACCCAGTCGGGAACCATTGTGCCTCTCTGTCGTTTCCCTCAGGAAGCCAATAAGATGGTGCACGAGGCCAGCAGGAAGCAGGCAGCAGCAGAGAAACAGCTGAGGGAGGCCCAGGGCAAGGTCAGTCTGTCCGGCGGCCACTGCAAGCGCCTGTGGGGTCTGGGGGTGCAGACCGAGCGCCCGTCGGGTAACCCCACTTCCTGTGTCTCCTGCGCCCCTCTCAGATTGATGTTCTCCAGGCGGAGGTCTCTGCCCTGAAGACTCTGGTCCTGACCTCCACCCCCGCCTCCCCCAACCCGCAGCTGCACCCCCAGCTGCTTCCGCCGGCCCGGGGGGGGGCGCCCCGCCGCAGTGGGGGGCACGTCCGCAACAAGAGCGCTGGCTCCCCGGCCCTGCCCCCCGCCCCCCTGCAGCCAATGGGGAAGGAGGGCCGCGAGGTGAGCCAATGGGAAGCCTCGGGCAGGCGGGGCTTCGGTGCTTCACTCTCTCGCTGAGCTGCTGCGTCTCCTCTGGCTGTGCCGAGCGGTGGGGTACCCCGGTCTCCCCTCCCGCACTAACCCTCCGCAGTCTCTGTCCCCTGTCTCTCTCAGTCGGCTGCTCCTGCTCTCCTCTCTCTGATTGTGTGTGTGCTCCCGGGCCGGGCCCACAGCGTGACCTACGAGCCCCGCTGGCCCGCCGAGGGGGAGGGGCCTGCGCCCCGCCTGCGCCAGGTAACCCCGCCCCCCGCCCCCGGGGCGCTGGTGTGTGAGCGTGTGGGCCGGCCGTGTGACATAGCGTCTCCGTGTGACAGTGTGACACAGCGTGTCAGAGTCTCAGTGTGACACAGCGTGTCAGTGCGTCTCAGTGACACAGCGTGTCAGTGCGTCTCAGTGTGACACAGTGTCTCAGTGTGTCTTAGTGTGACACAGTGTGTCAGAGTCTCAGTGTGACACAGTGTCTCATTGTGTCTCAGTGACCCAGAGTGTCAGTGTGTCTTAGTGTGACACAGAGTCTCAGTGTGACACAGTGTCTCATTGTGTCTCAGTGACCCAGCGTGTCAGTGTGTCTCAGTGACACAGCGTGTCAGTGTGTCTCAGTGTGACACAGAGTCTCAGTGTGTCTTAGTGTGACACAGTGTGTCAGAGTCTCAGTGTGACACAGTGTGTCAGAGTCTCAGTGTGACACAGTGTCTCATTGTGTCTCAGTGACCCAGCGTGTCAGTGTGTCTTAGTGTGACACAGTGTCTCAGTGTGTCTCAGTGTGACACAGTGTGTCAGAGTCTCAGTGTGACACAGTGTGTCAGAGTCTCAGTGTGACACAGTGTCTCATTGTGTCTCAGTGACCCAGCGTGTCAGTGTGTCTTAGTGTGACACAGTGTCTTAGTGTGTCTCAGTGTCTCAGTGTGACACAGTGTCTCATTGTGTCTCAGTGACACAGCGTGTCAGTGTGTCTTAGTGTGACACAGAGTCTTAGTGTGTCTCAGTGTCTCAATGTGACACAGTGTCTCATTGTGTCTCAGTGACACAGCGTGTCAGTGTGTCTCAGTGTGACAGTGTGTCAGAGTCTCAATGTGACTGTGTGACACAGTGTCTCAGTGTTACACAGTGTGTCAGAGTCTCAGTGTGTCTCAGTGTTACAGTGTGACAGTGTTTCACAGTCTCAGTGTGTCACAGTGGGTGTGTCTGTGTGTCTTAGTCTCTGTGCCTCAGTGTGTCAGTCAGTGTGTCAGAGACTCAGTGTGTTAGTCATTCAGTGTGTAATTCTGTTAGTCAGTGTGTCACAGTCTCAGTGTGTAGCTTGTGTGTCAGAGCCTCTGTGTGTCGGTGTGTCACAGTCTCACTGTGTCGGTGTGTTAGTCAGTGTGTTGGAGCCCCGGTTCTGTGACCTAGTTCTGTGTGTTCCAGCTGGACTCGGTCCTTTATGCTGAGTTCCTGTCCTGGAAGGAGCAGCCCAGTCTGGAGCGGACCAGCGCCTTCATGAACCGGGTCTACAGAGAGGATATTGGGCCCTGTCTGTCCTTCACACGCAGAGAGGTCAGTCCTGCTGTGTATTAACCTCTCTCTCGGCTGTCCAGGCTGCTGTGTATTAACCTCTCTCTCTTAGCTGTCCAGGCTGCTGTGTATTAACCTGTCTCTCTCTCTCAGCTGTCCAGGCTGCTGTGTATTAACCTGTCTCTCTCTCTCAGCTGTCCAGGCTGCTGTGTATTAACCTGTCTCTCTCTCTCAGCTGGCGGAGGCTGTCCGGGCTGCTGTGTATTAACCTGTCTCTCTCTCTCAGCTGGCGGAGGCTGTCCGGGCTGCTGTGTATTAACCTGTCTCTCTCTCTCAGCTGGCGGAGGCTGTCCGGGCTGCTGTGTATTAACCTGTCTCTCTCTCTCAGCTGTCCAGGCTGCTGTGTATTAACCTGTCTCTCTCTCAGCTGGCGGAGGCTGTCCAGGCTGCTGTGTATTAACCTGTCTCTCTCTCTCAGCTGTCCAGGCTGCTGTGTATTAACCTGTCTCTCTCTCTCAGCTGTCCAGGCTGCTGTGTATTAACCTGTCTCTCTCTCTCAGCTGGCGGAGGCTGTCCAGGCTGCTGTGTATTAACCTGTCTCTCTCAGCTGTCCAGGCTGCTGTGTATTAACCTGTCTCTCTCTCAGCTGGCGGAGGCTGTCCAGGCTGCTGTGTATTAACCTGTCTCTCTCTCTCAGCTGGCGGAGGCTGTCCAGGCTGCTGTGTATTAACCTGTCTCTCTCTCTCAGCTGTCCAGGCTGCTGTGTATTAACCTGTCTCTCTCTCTCAGCTGTCCAGGCTGCTGTGTATTAACCTGTCTCTCTCTCTCAGCTGGCGGAGGCTGTCCAGGCTGCTGTGGAGTCAAACTCCCTCAGTGTTGAGCCGGTTGCTCTGCAGACCCTCCCTGTGGTCAAGGCCTCCGCTGTGGATCGAGGGGGCCCCAAGTAAGACTGACCACCGCACAGAGTCCACACTACTGACCGCTGACCCAAGGGGTTAGGGTCCATACTACTGACCGCTGACCCAAGGGGTTAGGGTCCACACTACTGACTGTTGACCCAAGGGGTTAGGGTCCACACTACTGACTGTTGACCCAAGGGGTTAGGGTCCACACTACTGACCACTGACCCAAGGGGACCTCTGTCCCGGGACAGAGCTGGAGTTTCGGGGTGCACAGTGAGTGGCCTTGGTGGAGCTGTGGGGGTCATCTGGTGTCTCTGTTTACCCCAGTTTAAAAAGTGTTTCTGTTTCTCTCTGCTTGCAGTGGGTGCAGAGGTCAAGTAGAGACGTAAGTGATTTCACGTCCTCTGACTAACCGCTAACGCCTGCTCACGGCCCTGTCCCGTTCTTGTTCATTCGAACCCCTGTCGCTGGCGCTCCCTGCGCTGATGGCCCTGCGTCTGCCTGTGTCTCAGCAGGAGGTGTGCCCTCAGCGGGCTCTGCTGCCCCTGCACCCATCGAATCAGACTGGGCGACTCGGACGTGTACTACCCCATCTCCCCCTCCAGCAGAGCCCGGGTACTGTCTCTCTGTCTCTCTGTCTCTCTGTCTCTCTGTCTCTCTGTCTCTCTGTCCCTGCCCCTCCAGCAGACCCCGGGTACTGTCTCTCTGTCTCTCTGTCTCTCTGTCTCTCTGTCCCTGCCCCTCCAGCAGAGCCAGGGTACCTGTCTCTCTGTCTCTCTGTCTCTCTGTCTGTCTGTCTGTCTGTCCCTGCCCCTCCAGCAGAGCCCGGGTACTGTCTCTCTGTCTCTCTGTCTCTCTGTCTCTCTGTCTCTCTGTCCCTGCCCCTCCAGCAGAGCCAGGGTACTGTCTCTCTGTCTCTCTGTCTCTCTGTCTCTCTGTCTGTCTGTCCCTGCCCCTCCAGCAGAGCCAGGGTACTGTCTCTCTGTCTCTCTGTCCCTGCCCCTCCAGCAGAGCCAGGGTACTGTCTCTCTGTCTCTCTGTCTCTGCCCCTCCAGCAGAGCCCGGGTACTCGTCTCTCTGTCTCTCTGTCTGTCCCTGCCCCTCCAGCAGAGCCAGGGTACTGTCTCTCTGTCTCTCTGTCTCTCTGTCTCTCTGTCTGTCTGTCCCTGCCCCTCCAGCAGAGCCAGGGTACTGTCTCTCTGTCTCTCTGTCTGTCTGTCCCTGCCCCTCCAGCAGAGCCAGGGTACCTGTCTCTCTGTCTCTCTGTCTCTCTGTCTCTCTGTCTCTCTGTCTGTCTGTCCCTGCCCCTCCAGCAGAGCCCGGGTACTCGTCTCTCTGTCTCTCTGTCTGTCTGTCCCTGCCCCTCCAGCAGAGCCAGGGTACTGTCTCTCTGTCTCTCTGTCTCTCTGTCTCTCTTTCTGTCTGTCCCTGCCCCTCCAGCAGAGCCAGGGTACCTGTCTCTCTGTCTCTCTGTCTCTCTGTCTGTCTGTCCCTGCCCCTCCAGCAGAGCCCGGGTACTGTCTCTCTGTCTCTCTGTCTCTCTGTCTCTCTGTCTCTCTGTCTGTCCCTGCCCCTCCAGCAGAGCCAGGGTACTGTCTCTCTGTCTCTCTGTCTCTCTTTCTGTCTCTGTCTCTGCCCCTCTCACTGTCTCTCTGTCTCTCTGTCTCTGCCCCTCCAGCAGAGCCCGGGTACTCGTCTCTCTATCTCTCTGTCTCTGCCCCTCCAGCAGAGCCCGGGTACCTGTCTCACTGTCTCTCTTTCTGTCTCTCTGTCTCTGCCCCTCCAGCAGGGCCCGGGTACCTGTCTCACTGTCTCTCTTTCTGTCTCTCTGTCTCTGCCCCTTCAGCAGAGCCCGGGTACCCGTCTCTCTGTCTCTCTGTCTCTCTGTCTCTCTGTCTCTGCCCCTCCAGCAGAGCCCGGGTACTCGTCTCTCTGTCTCTCTGTCTGTCTGTCCCTGCCCCTCCAGCAGAGCCAGGGTACTGTCTCTCTGTCTCTCTGTCTCTGCCCCTCCAGCAGAGCCCGGGTACTCGTCTCTCTGTCTCTCTGTCTGTCTGTCCCTGCCCCTCCAGCAGAGCCAGGGTACTGTCTCTCTGTCTCTCTGTCTCTCTTTCTGTCTGTCCCTGCCCCTCCAGCAGACCCAGGGTACCTGTCTCTCTGTCTCTCTGTCTCTCTGTCTGTCTGTCCCTGCCCCTCCAGCAGAGCCCGGGTACTGTCTCTCTGTCTCTCTGTCTCTCTGTCTGTCTGTCCCTGCCCCTCCAGCAGAGCCAGGGTACTGTCTCTCTGTCTCACTGTCTCTCTTTCTGTCTTTGTCTCTGCCCCTCTCACTGTCTCTCTGTCTCTCTGTCTCTGCCCCTCCAGCAGAGCCCGGGTACTCGTCTCTCTATCTCTCTGTCTCTGCCCCTCCAGCAGAGCCCGGGTACCTGTCTCACTGTCTCTCTTTCTGTCTCTCTGTCTCTGCCCCTCCAGCAGGGCCCGGGTACCTGTCTCACTGTCTCTCTTTCTGTCTCTCTGTCTCTGCCCCTCCAGCAGGGCCCGGGTACCTGTCTCACTGTCTCTCTTTCTGTCTCTCTGTCTCTGCCCCTTCAGCAGAGCCCAGGTACCCGTCTCTCTGTCTCTCTGTCTCTCTGTCTCTGCCCCTCCAGCAGAGCCCGGGTACTCGTCTCTCTGTCTCTCTGTCTGTCTGTCCCTGCCCCTCCAGCAGAGCCAGGGTACTGTCTCTCTGTCTCTCTGTCTCTGCCCCTCCAGCAGAGCCCGGGTACTCGTCTCTCTGTCTCTCTGTCTGTCTGTCCCTGCCCCTCCAGCAGAGCCAGGGTACTGTCTCTCTGTCTCTCTGTCTCTCTGTCTCTCTGTCTCTCTGTCTGTCTGTCCCTGCCCCTCCAGCAGAGCCAGGGTACTGTCTCTCTGTCTCTCTGTCTCTCTGTCTCTCTGTCTCTCTGTCTGTCTGTCCCTGCCCCTCCAGCAGAGCCAGGGTACTGTCTCTCTGTCTCTCTGTCTCTCTTTCTGTCTGTCTCTGCCCCTCCAGCAGAGCCCGGGAACCTGTCTGTGCTGTCTTCTCTCTGGGCACAAGCCCTCAGACAGGTGTGTCCTCGCTGCTGCCTGACTCTCTGTGTGTGAGGGGTCCTCAGTACTGTCTGAGCGCTGGAGTGGAGCGATCGCTGTCAGGCTGCAGTCTAACTGACTGTCTCTCTCCCTGCAGATCACAGCCGTGTGCAACTTCTTCACCTACGTGCGCTACATCCAGCAGGGCCTGGTCAGGCAGGATGGTGAGACACACACACGAGGAGACACGCAGACACGCACACACACAGGGACAGGTGTGTTGTGGGTGCTGATTCGGTGGCCTCACACACACACACACACACAGGGAGACGCGCAGACGCAGGGACAGGTGTGTTGTGGGTGCTGACTCGCTGGCCTCTTTCTCTCTCTCTCACACACACAACACACACACACACACACACACACACACACACAGGGAGACGCGCAGACGCGAGGACAGGCGTGTTGTGGGTGCTGACTCACTGGCCTCGCTCACACACACACACAGGGAGACGCAGGGACAGGCGTGTTGTGGGTGCTGACTCGGCCTCGCTCACACACACACACACACACACAGGGAGACGCGCAGACGCAGGGACAGGCGTGTTGTGGGTGCTGACTCGCTGGCCTCACACACACACACACACACACACACACAGGGAGACGCACAGGCGTGTTGTGGGTGCTGACTTGGTGCCTCTCGCCCAGCTGCGCAGGTGTTCTGGGAGCTGATGCGTCTGCGCAGAGAGATGAGTGTGGCCAAGCTGGGCGTCTACTGGACCGAGGAGGGATAGAGACGAGGAGGAGGAGGAAGAGGACAGCCCGCGGCCGCAGGGAGACAGCTGGGAGCTGATGGAGAGAGAGATGAGTCCTGTGTTCCAGTTGTCCTCTCTCTCAGGAAAGTGGCCTGTCGCTAAGTTACTGGGGCGAACTGGACTCTGAGAGCTGGTTCTGTGGGCCGAGGGGCAGACTGGTGTGGGGGTCACGGGGACGGCAGGATGGACATGGGGGACACTGGGGGTCAGACAACATCACTAGGAGTTTGTGGGAACCAGCAGAAAACTCTGGGGGACAGTGGGAGACTCTGGGGGTCAGTGGGGGACAGTTCAAGACTTTGGGGGACAGTGGGAGACTCTGGGGGTCAGTGGGGGACAGTTAAAGACTTTGGGGGACAGTGGAAGACTGGGGGTCAGTGGGGATCTATGGAAGATTTTGGGGACCAGTGGAAGATTCTGAGGGACAGTGGGGGTCAGTGGAAGACTTTGTGGGTCAGTGGGGATCTATGGAAGTTTTTGGGGGTCAGTGGAAGACTCTGGGTGTCCGTGGGGATCTGTGGAAGATTTTGGGGACCAGTGGAAGACTCGTGGGGGCAGTGGGGCTTCATGGGGAACGTGTGGGAGTCAGTGGGGCGATGGGGGTCGTGGGTGAGTGGTGGCAGGCGGTGGCGTTCCCACAAAGACAGGAGCAGAGGTGGTGCCAGTCTGGCCCCTGCCTGCAGTCAGCGTGACTCCAGAGGAAACTCAGACAGTTCTCTTTGCACAAGCCGATATGCTAACCTCACACAGTGATTAAATGTACTGTTTATATATGCATATCTAGCTATGTATGTTCCACTGATATCTATGCATCCAGACCACAGCCAGCAGGGGGCAGCACTGAGTGGTCAGAGGAGACCACTGCCACAGTGCTGCCCAGTGCTTTCCGGCCGAACCGAGATTCTGACCTCCTGTACACATCTGTCTGAACCAGTAAAGAGCAGACTGAGTCAGAACCCAGAGCCTGTGTGTGTTCTTCTTTGTGTGTGTGTGTATCTTTGTATCTCTATCAGTGTGTGTATCTGTGTGTATCTATGTCTGCGTGTGTGTGTATCTGTGTGTACCCGTATCAGTGTGTGTATGTGTGTGTACCTCTGTCAGTGTGTGTGTATCTGTGTGAACCTCTATCAGTGTGTGTATATCTGTGTGAACCTCTATCAGTGTGCGTGTATCAATGTGTATCTTTGTCTGCGCGTTTGTGTCTGTCTGTCTCTGTATATGTGTGTGTCAGAGCTGGTCTCCCAGTCCTGTTGGTTACCCAGCCAGCACCTGGGTCAGATGGACTCCAGTGGATGACAACAGCTGTCCTGGACTTGAGCTGGACTGATCCTGGAGAACGTCACTGGACGGGTTCTGTTCAGGCAAGAACAACATTCACCCAAGGAGAGCAGTGTAAACTCTGCCAGTTTAATAGGAAGCAAAGACATTTCTGTCAGGTGCCTGACGCAGTATTACAGGAAACTACTGTGAGTATATGAGTCTA
Source organism: Lepisosteus oculatus (assembly GCF_040954835.1). Taxonomy (NCBI): domain Eukaryota; kingdom Metazoa; phylum Chordata; class Actinopteri; order Semionotiformes; family Lepisosteidae; genus Lepisosteus; species Lepisosteus oculatus. The sequence goes on from NC_090716.1 coordinate 445,833, forward strand.
GAGACGGACCAGCTGTGCGATGAGTGTGTGTTATTAGCACATGGACGCAGTCTGATTGGTCTGTAATCGCTAGTCTCGTTGTGGCCCCTCCCCTTTCTTCTCAGTGGTGTGTCCTTCCCCGGCGGGGAATTGGACAATTCTCGGCCCCGCCTCCTTTCCGCAGCATCCACCAATCATAGGCTGTCGTCTCTTGCCAACCCTGCGGAGTGACAGTGGGATATTTCCCTCAGAGTTGGTCCTCATGGCTGCTCTCCTGCACCTATCACTGGACAGGTGTCCAGTCCTGAGACCGTGCCAATCTGGTTTTGGCGTTTGCAAACTGATCTTTTATGAATTTTTAGTTCCCCCGAGAAGTTTCACACCCGAATAGAGACAGAAAATGGCACGATCCCAGGTCTAATTGGGTTGAATTGGTCTTTAACGAACTGGACAGCTTCCATGTTTCCGGGCCCCACTTTCAGCCAATAGCAACCCACCTCCTGTAGCATGTGACCACCAGCAACAGCAGAGCCACGCCTCCCGTCACTGCCATCACCGCGGCGACCACGGAGGTCACATGGGGCGAGGGGGCCGTCCCCTTGTCTGAGGGAGGAAGAGGAGGGAGACGCCGTGACTGGAGGGAGGAGAGAAGAGCGACCAGGCTGTCTCACAGGGAGGGGCGATGGCTCACCTGTGCACAGGTGGGACCCCGGCGTGTTGACGCAGGTGTCCGAGGGCGGGCAGGGCGCAGGGAAGCTGGCACACTCGTCAATATCTGAAAGACACAGCACAGCCCTGACAGCGCAGGCTGCGGGTTCAAGCAGGGCGGGCGGGGCCTGGGAGGGCACGGGCTGTACCTTGGCAGGCGGGGGGAGCTGGGCGCCACTGCCCACTGTGGGGGTCACAGGTCACGGAAGGGGAGCCCCGCAGCTGGTAACCACGGCGACACTCGTAGAGGACCGCGGCGCCACAGCGCAGGGAGAAGCCGTGTGCCAGGCGGGGAACCGCGCCGCAGTGGGGGTCTGAGAGGGGGGGTCACCACAGACAGAGCATCAGCAGGCCCTCTCTCCTGTGTCCTCCTCTCCCTCCTCCTCTCCTCTCTCATCTGTGTCCTCCTCTCTCCTCTCTTCACCTGTCCTCCTATCCCTCGCCTCTCTCTCTCCTCTCTCACCTGTGGCCTCCTGTCCCTCTCCTCTCTCACCTGTGTCCTCCTATCCCTCTCCCCTCTGTCTCCTCTCTCTCCTTTCTCTCTCCTCTCTCCTCTCTCACCTTTGTTCTCCTCTCAATTCAGTTCAATTCAAGGTGCTTTATTGGCTTGACCAATGAGTAAAATCAGCGTTGCCAAAGCAAAACAAATACAATTAACATATAAAATCTAGATATTTACAGTACAGACACAGATAAGATAAGAATGTAGTATTCGTATTCCTCAGGCTGGGACAGGAGATCACACACTGTATTATTATTGAGAGACAGGCTCACTGTCTGCTCCTCAGGCTGGGACAGGAGATCACACACTATATTATTATTATTATTGAGAGACGGGCTCACTGTCTGTTCCTCAGGCTGTGATAGGAGATCACACATTGTATTATTATTATTGAGAGACAGGCTCACTGTTCCTCAGGCTGGGACAGGAGATCACACACTGTATTATTATTATTGAGAGACAGGCTCACTGTTCCTCAGGCTGGGACAGGAGATCACACATTGTATTATTATTATTGAGAGACAGGCTCACTGTCTGTTCCTCAGGCTGGGACAGGAGATCACACACTGTATTATTATTATTGAGAGACAGGCTCACTGTTCCTCAGGCTGTGACAGGAGATCACACACTGTATTATTATTTTAAAGAGACAGGCTCACTGTCTGTTCCTCAGGCTGAGACAGGAGATGACATACTGGGTTACCAGTTCAACTGAGTTCTCTACTCCCTCTACAGGTAGGATTGCGAGTAGTGATTCTGGGAGTTTTGGGAATTCTTGGATTAGATTTGTAAATGTAGGGAAGAATGTTCCCAGAATATCTGCCAGAATATCTGTCCTCCTCTCTCTCTCACCTGTGTCCTCCTCTCTCTCTCTCACCTGTGTCCTCCTCTCTCCAGGCAGACAGGTTGAGGCGTGCGATGCTGCTGTGACCACAGGGCAGCAGGGCTCCGTGTGTGAACACATCGGCAGGCACACGCGTGATGTCCGTGTTGTCACAGATGATGCGGGACAGAGAGGCCTTGTGCAGCTCAGCCCTCTGAGCGGCGGTGAACACGTCCTCCTTCTGCCACCAGAACCTGGGGCAGAGAGAGACAGAGGGAGCAGCTGGGACTGGCACTGTTCTCGATGCACGAGCATCTGGAGGTGCTGTATGAGACTTTATTACCAGTGTGCTGCTGTAATACTGTCAGGACACTGGAGCTGTACTGTACACTGTACTGTCAGGACACTGTAGCTGTACTGTACTGTACACTGTACTGTCAGGACACTGGAGCTGTACTGTACACTGTACTGTCAGGACACTGGAGCTGTACTGTACTGTACACTGTACTGTCAGGACACTGGAGCTGTACTGTACTGTCAGGACACTGGAGCTGTACTGCACTGTACACTGTACTGTCAGGACACTGGAGCTGTACTGTACACTGTACTGTCAGGACACTGGAGCTGTACTGCACTGTACACTGTACTGTCAGGACACTGGAGCTGTACTGTACTGTCAGGACACTAGCTCTATACTGTACACTGTACTGTCAGGACACTGGAGCTGTACTGTACTGTCAGGACACTAGCTCTATACTGTACACTGTACTGTCAGGACAGTGGAGCTGTACTGTACTGTCAGGACACTGGAGCTGTACTGTACTGTACTGTCAGGACACTGCTGCTGTACTGTACTGTCAGGACACTGGAGCTGTACTGTACACTGTACTGTCAGGACACTGGAGCTGTACTGTACTGTCAGGACACTGCTGCTGTACTGTACTGTACTGTCAGGACACTGGAGCTGTACTGTACTGTACACTGTACTGTCAGGACACTGGAGCTGTACTGTACTGTCAGGACACTGCTGCTGTACTGTACTGTACTGTCAGGACACTGGAGCTGTACTGTACACTGTACTGTCAGGACACTGGAGCTGTACTGTACTATACACTGTAAGGTCAGGACGCTGGAGCTGTACTATACTGTACACTGTACTGACAGTGGTGGTACTGGTGCTGTACTGTCAGTGCTCCACAGGCCCTGTATTACCAGATCGGACCTACAGATGTGCTCACCGGTCTCCATCCCTCAGAGCTCTGAACTGTCGCCCCAGGAGGCAGGCGAGCAGGGGCCCCACTCGGCCCCCAGGGAGGGCTGGCTCAGCGATGGCCCCCACCCACACATCCACATTCTCGGGCGTCCCGTACAGAGAGAGAAGCTTCCTGGACAGGGTGGCACTGCCCAGCACGCGGGCCAGCTCCGTCTCATTGAGAGGCACAGACAGACCACACAGGTGGCGCCATACCCCGTAACCTAGGAGACAGGCCAGGACACATCAGGACGTTCCTGAGAGAGCAGCAGTGTCAGAGGTCATCACACATCAGGACTGTCCTGAGAGAGCAGCAGGGTCAGAGGTTATCACACATCAGGACTGTCCTGAGAGAGCAGCAGGGTCAGAGGTCCCCACACATCAGGACTGTCCTGAGAGAGCAGCAGGGTCAGGGGTCACCACACAGGACTGTCCTGAGAGAGCAGCAGGGTCAGAGGTCATCACACATCAGGACTGTCCTGAGAGAGCAGCAGGGTCAGAGGTCATCACACAGGACTGTCCTGAGAGAGCAGCAGGGTCAGAGGTCATCACACATCAGGACGTTCCTGAGAGAGCAGCAGGGTCAGAGGTCCCCACACATCAGGACTGTCCTGAGAGAGCAGCAGGGTCAGGGGTCACCACACAGGACTGTCCTGAGAGAGCAGCAGGGTCAGAGGTCATCACACATCAGGACTGTCCTGAGAGAGCAGCAGGGTCAGGGGTCACCACACAGGACTGTCCTGAGAGAGCAGCAGGGTCAGAGGTCATCACACAGGACTGTCCTGAGAGAGCAGCAGTGTCAGAGGTCACCACACAGGACTGTCCTGAGAGAGCAGCAGGGTCAGGGGTCACCACACAGGACTGTCCTGAGAGAGCAGCAGGGTCAGAGGTCATCACACACCAGGACTGTCCTGAGAGAGCAGCAGGGTCAGAGGTCATCACACATCAGGACTGTCCTGAGAGAGCAGCAGGGTCAGAGGTCATCACACAGGACTGTCCTGAGAGAGCAGCAGTGTCAGAGGTCATCACACAGGACTGTCCTGAGAGAGCAGCAGGGTCAGAGGTCATCACACATCAGGACTGTCCTGAGAGAGCAGCAGGGTCAGAGGTCATCACACATCAGGACTGTCCTGAGAGAGCAGCAGGGTCAGAGGTCCCCACACAGGACTGTCCTGAGAGAGCAGCAGGGTCAGAGGTCATCACACAGGACTGTCCTGAGAGAGCAGCAGTGTCAGAGGTCATCACACAGGACTGTCCTGAGAGAGCAGCAGGGTCAGAGGTCATCACACAGGACTGTCTTGAGAGAGCAGCAGGGTCAGAGGTCATCACACATCAGGACTGTCCTGAGAGAGCAGCAGGGTCAGAGGTCCCCACACAGGACTGTCCTGAGAGAGCAGCAGGGTCAGAGGTCATCACACAGGACTGTCCTGAGAGAGCAGCAGTGTCAGAGGTCATCACACAGGACTGTCCTGAGAGAGCAGCAGGGTCAGAGGTCATCACACAGGACTGTCCTGAGAGAGCAGCAGTGTCAGAGGTCACCACACAGGACTGTCCTGAGAGAGCAGCAGGGTCAGAGGTCACCACACAGGACTGTCCTGAGAGAGCAGCAGGGTCAGAGGTCATCACACAGGACTGTCCTGAGAGAGCAGCAGGGTCAGAGGTCACCACACAGGACTGTCCTGAGAGAGCAGCAGGGTCAGAGGTCCCCACACATCAGGACTGTCCTGAGAGAGCAGCAGGGTCAGAGGTCATCACACATCAGGACTGTCCTGAGAGAGCAGCAGGGTCAGAGGTCATCACACATCAGGACTGTCCTGAGAGAGCAGCAGGGTCAGAGGTCATCACACAGGACTGTCCTGAGAGAGCAGCAGAGTCAGAGGTCATCACACATCAGGACTGTGCTGAGGGAGGAGCTCCCCCAGGAGTGGGCAGGCATGAGGGTCAGAGGTCAGTTTGGCAGAGTACCGGGGAGCCCGTGGTCGCGCCCTCGCTGCAGGTTCAGAGCGCCCAGGTCGAGCGCCAGCCCACCCTGAGCCTGGAACAGCCTCTCGGTCAGCTCCTCCACCATCATCTGGCTGGGGGTCTGCAGCTTCGCCCGGGCCACCAGCATCCCACGCAGCACAGGGGCAATACCACCTGGGGCAACAGGAGACGGAACAACTGAGAGGCACAGGGTATCTTCCCCCCAGTACTGGCAGAGCTCCAGTACAGTGTTCAGGGCTCTCAGACAGCAACAGGGGGTCCTACCCTCCTGTGAGCAGAGACTGTACAGTGTTCAGGGCTCTTAGACAGCAACAGGGGATCCTACCCTCCTGTGAGCAGAGACTGTACAGTGTTCAGGGCTCTTAGACAGCAACAGGGGATCCTACCCTCCTGTGAGCAGAGACTGTACAGTGTTCAGGGCTCTTAGACAGCAACAGGGGGTCCTACCCTCCTGTGAGCAGAGACTGTACAGTGTTCAGGGCTCTTAGACAGCAACAGGGGGTCCTACCCTCCTGTGAGCAGAGACTGTACAGTGTTCAGGGCTCTTAGACAGCAACAGAGGATCCTACCCTCCTGTGAGCAGAGACTGTACAGAGTTTAAGGGTTAGTTTAAGGGTGTCCTACCCTCCTCTGAGGAGGATTGTACAGTGGTCAGGGCGTCCTACCCTCCTTTATGATCCTCCAGGAGGAGAAGAGTGACTGGTGGAGCAGCAGGCTGGGGTGGGCGGAGCTGGGGGCGTAGTTGTCGTCGAGCCGCAGGACGACGGGCTGGACGGTCACATGGGCAAACCGGAAGGCTGCAGTGGCGAACACATTGGCAATGCGCGGGTCGGTCTGCTCGCTGTACCCCGCATACACAGGCAGGAGGCGCTGGTGGGCTTCACGTCCCAGGATCCTTGGCAAATACTGATCCCATGTCAACACCTCACAGAGAGAGCAGGAGGAGTGAGAGAGGCAGATTCACAGAGAGAGCAGGAGTGAGAGAGGCAGATTCATGGAGAGGAGGAGGAGAGAGGCAGATTCACAGAAAGAGCAGGAGGAGTGAGAGAGGGAGATTCACAGAGAGCAGGAGGAGTGAGAGAGGCAGATTCACAGAGAGCAGGAGGAGTGAGAGAGGCAGATTCACAGAGAGCAGGAGTGAGAGAGGGAGATTCACAGAGAGCAGGAGGAGTGAGAGAGGCAGATTCACAGAGAGAGCAGGAGTGAGAGAGGGAGATTCACAGAGAGCAGGAGGAGTGAGAGAGGCAGATTCACAGAGAGCAGGAGGAGTGAGAGAGGGAGATTCACAGAGAGCAGGAGGAGTGAGAGAGGCAGATTCAAAGAGAGAGCAGGAGTGAGAGAGGGAGATTCACAGAGAGCAGGAGGAGTGAGAGAGGCAGATTCACAGAGAGAGCAGGAGTGAGAGAGGGAGATTCACAGAGAGAGCAGGAGAGAGAGGGAGATTCACAGAGAGAGCAGGAGTGAGAGAGGGAGATTCACAGAGAGCAGGAGGAGTGAGAGAGGCAGATTCACAGAGAGATTCATCGGAGTGCAAAAACATCAGAAATGCACTACGAAAAGTCTCAAATGAAAAACACGGACAACCACACAACACAGATCTGCGACTCAGGTACTGTGACATGGTAAAACTTTACAAACACACGCTGAAAAAGAAAAGAAACACATACATAGACAAACAACTTGCAGAAATTGAGGAGTCACTAAATCAGAATTGTTTCTGGGAGAAGTGGAACAACTTAAACAAATCAAAACCAGAAGAATTGGCCATCCAAAATGGAACAATCTGGCAAACATACTTTGAAAATCTCTATGAAAAGCTCCCAAATACAAATCAATCAGACCAAAACACCATTTATGAAAAACTCAAAATTTTGGAATTGGCTATCAAAGACAACCAAAACCCCTTAGACTCCCCAATCACTGAGCAGGAGCTACTGGACAAACTCCAGGCCCTCAGACCACGCAAAGCCTGTGGCCATGATGGAGTCATAAATGAGATGCTGAGACACAGCAGCCCAAAGTTGCAACAAGCCCTGCTCAAACTCCTCAATCTCATCATGACAGCCGGATGTTTCCCCGAGGCCTGGAACCAAGGACTGATCACGCCCATCTATAAGAGTGGAGATAAACTCGATCCCAACAACTACCGGGGCATCTGTGTGAACAGTAACCTGGGGAAGGTATTCTGCAGTATCCTAAATACACGAATACTGGCCTTCCTTACCGAACACAATGTCCTGAGTAAAAGTCAGATTGGCTTCTTGCCAGATCACCGCACATCTGATCACATTTACACCCTACACACACTGATAGACAAACACGTCCACCAAAAACACAAAGGAAAAATTTTTGCCTGCTTTGTCGATTTCAAAAAAGCATTTGACTCGATTTGGCATGAGAGATTGTTTTATAAACTACTCCAAAGTGGCATAGGGGGCAAAGTGTACGACATAATTAAATCAATGTATTCAGAGAGCAAATGTGCAGTGAAAATTGGAAACAAAAGGACTAAATTCTTCACCCAAGGCCGCGGGGTGAGACAGGGCTGCAGCCTGAGCCCAACACTGTTCAATATCTATATCAATGAATTAGCAGGAATGTTGGAGCAGTCTGCAGCTCCTGGTCTTACACTACACGACACAGAAATCAAGTTCCTGCTCTACGCAGATGACCTGGTCCTGCTGTCGCCCACAGAACAGGGGCTGCAGCAGAACCTGGCACTGCTGGAGCAGTACTGTCAGACCTGGGCACTGACAGTCAATCTGGACAAGACCAGAGTCATGGTTTTCCAGAAGAAAGCCAGACCTCAGGGAAACAGGTACAAATTCACACTGAACAACAACACATTGGAGCACACATCCAGCTACACATATCTCGGTCTCACCATCAGCTCTTCCGGGAGTTTTGACCTGGCAGTGAAGGCACTGAGGGAGAAGGCACTCAGGGCTTTCTACACAATAAGAAGGAGGCTCTTCAACATCAACCCACCAACAAGAATCTGGCTCCAAATATTTGAAAGTGTAATCCAACCCATTGCCCTATACGGCAGTGAAGTTTGGGGTCCACTCACAGACCAGGATTACACCCAATGGGACAAACACCCCACAGAAACTCTGCACATGGAGATCTGTAGAATCATCCTCCGTGTGCAGAGAAAAACTCCTAACAACGGGTGCAGGGCCGAATTAGGCCAGTACCCACTATTGATAAACATACAGAAAAGAATATTAAAGTATTGGCTACACCTAAAAAACAGTGACCAAAATTCCTACCACCACAAAGCCCTGCTGAGCCCAAAACAGAGCCCCCTGAGCCAGCTGGTCCTGAGGCTCACTGACCTGAGCCACACCAACACTAACCAGCCTCAGGACAGCACTGCTAGAGCACCACAACCCAGACTCAACCACATCACAGCACAGATCAAACAGCAATATCTCACACACTGGGACACACACACACAAACACAACATAAACTGGAATGCTACAGAACCTTAAACAGACAATACACACTAGCTGAATATTTGACCAAAATAAAAAATAACAAACAGAAACAGACCCTGACGAAGTACAGGCTCAGTGACCACAACCTGGCCATAGAAACTGGGCGACACAGGCAGACCTGGCTGCCCAGAGAGGACAGGCTGTGCTCCCACTGCCAGCAGGGAGAAATAGAGACAGAGGTGCACTTCCTACTGCACTGTGACAGATACTCTGGGATTAGAGAAACATTCTTCCCGAAATTCAGAAATCTAATCCCAGAGTTCCCACACCTGCCAAAACCACAACAGGTCCCAATCCTACTGGGAGAGGGAGGAGGGAACTCAGTTGATCTGGCAGCCCAGTATGTGATCTCCTGTCACAGCCTGAGGAACAGTGAGTCCGTCTCCCAATAATGCTCCAGCCGCCTACAGTATATGTCGATATTATATAATATGTCTTTGTTGTAAATGTCTGTAACATGTCTGTAGATTTTATTTTACTTCTATTTTTTGTTTTGTTCTATGTTAATTTTATTATTTTTATTTGCTTTGGCAACACTGATTGTACCCATCGGTCATGCTAATAAAGCACCTTGAATTGAATTGAATTGAATTGAGAGAGCAGGAGGAGTGAGAGAGGGAGATTCACAGAGAGCAGGAGGAGTGAGAGAGGCAGATTCACAGAGAGAGCAGGAGTGAGAGAGGGAGATTCACAGAGAGAGCAGGAGTGAGAGAGGGAGATTCACAGAGAGAGCAGGAGTGAGAGAGGGAGATTCACAGAGAGTAGGAGGAGTGAGAGAGGCAGATTCACAGAGAGCAGGAGGAGTGAGAGAGGGAGATTCACAGAGAGAGCAGGAGGAGTGAGAGAGGCAGATTCATGGAGAGGAGGAGGAGGGGGAGAGGCAGATTCAGAGACAGAGAGAGAGAGGAATGAGAAGATTGATAGCGAGAGGGAGAGGAGCAGGGCGATGGACACAGCAAGAGGGAGGACACCTGGTGTATAGCGCCCACGATCTTCCTGGCCTCCTGGTACAGCGTGCCTGGGCTCCAGTGCGGGTTGAGCTCGTGCAGGGCGAGCCCCAGCCGGTTGTGCTCCCGCAGGAAGAGCGTGTGCAGAGCCAGCATGCCCAGGTGCTCGTTGGCGCGGGAGTCTCCTGGGGGAGAGCGAGAGGGGGAGGGCGGGTCAGGGCGGGGGCGCGCGTCAGGGGCAGCGGCGGGGGAGCGGTCAGTACCGGCCATGAAGCAGGACGAGCCGTTGCGGGGGGCGGAGGGCGGCGCGCAGGCGTCTGGCAGGCCGGGGGGCCGGGGCAGGAAGGGCAGGAGGGGGCGGCCCAGGTCGGACACGCGGGCGTTCACCGTCAGCAGCCCCTGGGGGGACCCCCGGTCGCGCAGCTGGGCGGCCAGCGAGGGGGCGCTGCCGTACACCATGCTGGCGTCCACGAAGGCGGTGATGGCGTTCAGCTGCTCGCGCGGCCACGGCGTCACCGGGGCAACCCCATCTGGGCCCCCAGGGGTACAGCTCGGAGCCGAGCGGAAGAACGGGAGACAGCCCTCGAGACTGGAGCGCGGATCAGAGAGAGGGACCTGGGAGAGACACTCCAGGACATGAACACTGCACTGAGAGAGAGAGGGGTTCATACAGACACACTGACTGGACAGTCCAGTACATTAACACTGCACTGAGAGAGAGAGGGGTTCATACAGACACACTGACTGGACACTCCAGTACATTAACACTGCACTGAGAGAGAGAGGGGTTAATACAGACACACTGACTGGACACTCCAGCACATTAACACTGCACTGAGAGAGAGAGGGGTTCATACAGACACACTGACTGGACACTCCAGTACATTAACACTGCACTGAGAGAGAGGGGTTCATACAGACACACTGACTGGACACTCCAGTACATGAACACTGCACTGAGAGAGACAGGGGTTAATACACACACACTGACTGGACACTCCAGTACATTAACACTGAGAGAGAGGGGTTAATACAGACACACTGACTGGACACTCCAGTACATTAACACTGCACTGAGAGAGAGGGGTTAATACAGACACACTGACTGGACACCCCAGTACATTAACACTGCACTGAGAGAGAGGGGTTCATACACACACTGACTGGACACTCCAGTACATTAACACTGCACTGAGAGAGAGAGGGGTTAATACAGACACACTGACTGGACACTCCAGTACATTAACACTGCACTGAGAGAGAGGGGTTCATACAGACACACTGACTGGACACTCCAGTACATTAACACTGCACTGAGAGAGAGGGGTTCATACAGACACACTGACTGGACACTCCAGTACATGGACACTGCACTGAGAGAGAGAGGGGTTAATACAGACACACTGACTGGACACTCCAGTACATTAACACTGCACTGAGAGAGAGGGGTTCATACAGACACACTGACTGGACACTCCAGTACATGAACACTGCACTGAGAGAGAGAGGGGTTCATACAGACACACTGACTGGACACTCCAGTACATGGACACTGCACTGAGAGAGAGAGGGGTTAATACAGACACACTGACTGGACACTCCAGTACATTAACACTGCACTGAGAGAGAGAGGGGTTCATACAGACACACTGACTGGACACTCCAGTACATTAACACTGCACTGAGAGAGAGGGGTTCATACAGACACACTGACTGGACACTCCAGTACATTAACACTGCACTGAGAGAGAGGGGTTAATACAGACAACTGACTGGACACTCCAGTACATGAACACTGCACTGAGAGAGAGAGAGGGGTTCATACAGACACACTGACTGGACACTCCAGTACATTAACACTGAAGGGATGGAGAGTGAGAGAAAGGATGTTTTTAATACCTTTATGGGGAAACATGGGCTGTTTTGGCTGCAGGTATGAGCACAGTCTGCCCCAGACAGGAAGTCTGCTGTGCTGCCGCTCTGGGGGGTCAAGTCCAGGTCATGGTCAATCCACTGGCCCCATTCCACCAGCACCTGGGTCAGCGAGTCCAGAGAGATCTCCTCATTGGGTGTGTGGAGCACCAGCTGGGAGACCTGTCTGACCTGCAGAGACGAGGCAACACTGGGGCTGAGTCTGGACCTTCAGTTAGCCTGTGACTGTGCCATACACTCCACTTTACCGCACTAGAACACACATCAGTGTACGGGGAATACACTGTGCAATAAAGGGCACTGTCCACTATACAAGAAATACAAGGCACTTTATAATACACCACACTGCAGTAGCGTACACTGCACTGTACGAGGAATACAGTGCACAGTGTGTGGACTACAGTACACAGTGTGCTGGGAACAGTGTTCAGTGTGTGGAGCACTGTAAACTGTGTGGAGTACAGTGTGTAGAGCACTGTGCACAATGTGTGGAGTACAGTACAGAATGTGTTGGGAACAGTGTTCAGTGTGTTGAGCACTGTGCACTGTGTGTGGAGTACAGTGTGTGGAGTACTGTGCAGTATGTGTGGAGTACAGTACACAATGTGTTGGGAACAGTGTTCAGTGTGTTGAGCACTGTGCACTGTGTGTGGAGTATAGTGTACAGTGTGTGGAGTACAGTGTACAGTGTATGGAGTACAGTACACAGTGTGTTGGGAACAGTGTTCAGTGTGTTGAGCACTGTGCACTGTGTGTGGAGTACAGTGTGTGGAGTACAGTGTACAGTGTGAGGAGTATAGTACACAGTGTGCTGGGAACAGTGTTCAGTGTGTGGAGCACTGTGCACTGTGTGTGGAGTATAGTGTACAGTGTGTGGAGTACAGTACACAGTGTATGGAGTACAGTACACAGTGTGTTGGGAACAGTGTTCAGTGTGTGGAGCACTGTGCACAATGTGTGGAGTACAGTACAGAATGTGTTGGGAACAGTGTTCAGTGTGTTGAGCACTGTGCACTGTGTGTGGAGTATAGTGTACAGTGTGTGGAGTACAGTGTACAGTGTATGGAGTACAGTACACAGTGTGTTGGGAACAGTGTTCAGTGTGTTGAGCACTGTGCACTGTGTGTGGAGTACAGTGTGTGGAGTACAGTGTACAGTGTGTGGAGTATAGTACACAGTGTGTGGAGTACAGTGTACAGTATGTGGAGTACAGTACACAGTGTGTGGAGTACAGTGTACAGTGTGTGGAGTATAGTACACAGTGTGCTGGGAACAGTGTTCAGTGTGTGGAGCACTGTGCACTGTGTGTGGAGTACAGTGTACAGTGTGTGGAGTATAGTACACAGTGTGCTGGGAACAGTGTTCAGTGTGTGGAGCACTGTGCACTGTGTGTGGAGTATAGTGTACAGTGTGTGGAGTACAGTACACAGTGTGTGGAGTACAGTGTACAGTGTATGGAGTACAGTACACAGTGTGTTGGGAACAGTGTTCAGTGTGTGGAGCACAGTGCATTTTTTCAGTGTCATATGTTGCCAGATGAAAAGAACCTGATCTCTGGTGTTGGACACTGATGAAGACGGGCTTGGCGGACGTGTTCGAAGTCTTGAGAGCTCTGGACAGCAGTAAAGCTAATGGGCTCGAGAATGAGCAGGGAACCCTGGGGCTGGGACACAGGTACAGGCTGGGTCATTTCTGATTCGCTGACGAGAATGAAGCGCGCTCGTTTAAACTCGGCTGTCACGTGGAGTGGCTGCGGGCAGCTGGCGTGTTCCTCTTCCCCCGTGCAGACGCCCGCTGTCTCCCGGTCCGCTCAGGGGTCCAGCGAGCCGAGGGGAGGAGCGTTCTTACCGGGGGCAGGGGGTGTCCGTTGTAGCGGTGCTGGGGGTCCCAGCTGCGGGGGGCGCTGCGACCGTCCTCGTACTGTGCTGGCAGCCAGCGAGCGTAGGGGGTGTTGGCCGCACCCCAGCGGGGGTGCTTCCTGCTCGGGGTCAGAGGTCACAGGTCAGACAGGTCACAGCAGAGCAAGGAGCAATATTAATTATCACACTGTCAATAGCATTGATCAAACAAGGCGAGGCCATGATCATTGCCGTTACTGCTAGAATATTGATCAACAATTTTAACAATATTACTCCTGTTAATACTTCCATTATTAATAGTGTCAAGTTCATGAATACAACTGGAATTGCACTAAAAATGTAATAACAGCATCAAGATTATAGCAGCAATTTTAATACTTATGTAGTACTCATGAAATGATAATTGTAGGACGGATGCTACTGATTGTAATTAGTATTGTTGCAATTCATATTCAAGGGTATGATCCTAGGGAAAAATATACAAGGGTAATTGTGCAGCTGTTGTACTGTTGTGTAGCTGTGTAGATACACAGCTGTACATGTTCTTCATCTCTATAACTTCTGATGTCACCAGGGAAAGGGGCAGGGTTATTTTACTCTAAAAACCAACTCTTCCAGTTTCTGGTAGTATGTCCCTACCTAGATGGCTCACCAGACTGATCAAGATAGTTTCAAGATGGCTTCCACCTGAAAAGGCTGTATCTGCCATCAAGAGATCAGGAATCATCTGTGTGCCCTGGCCAGCCTGTATAAGCCGAATATGGAGGATGTGGCTGCCTGCTAGCTGCTTGGTGGTGACTATGAGCTGCTTCTGCTGCTGCTGTACTTGTGTGAGTGGTGTTTCCTGGGGCTGGGGAGCTGTCCTGCTGTCCAGGTACAGTTGCACTGCCCGGAGAAGTACTAAACGTGGACCCAAGAGTGAGGAGTTGGTTCGTTTTGCTTTAAGACAAGTCCTGGAATTTCATGTGGCTGAAGAATCCAGTATCACCACACTTTCTGTTGATGGTCACTGCAGTAAGCAGTGTGTTTGAAAGTGCTGAGCGGAACCAGTCTGAGTTGTGCAGTTGTGTACCTGTTGTTGCACTCTCCTGTGATGGAGTGGTACCGGTCTGAGTTGTGCCGTTGTGTACCTATTGTTGCACTCTCCTGTGATGGAGTGGTACGGGTCTGAGTTGTGTAGCTGTGCAGTTGTGGACCTGTTGTTGCACTCTCCTGTGATGGAGCGAAACCAGTCTGAGTTGTGTAGTTGTGTACCTGTTGTTGCACTCTCCTGTGATGGAGCGGTACCGGTCTGAGAGACAGTCTGTCTCGCACTGCAGGGGCTGGAGCTCGGACAAGCAGCCTGTTGCCTCGGCAACTGTCTCCATGTCTTGGGTACTGAGCATCTCTGAGAGAAGAACCAACAGGTTACTACTGCACTGAGAACAGGGCCCACACTGCTGGAGAGAGAGAGAGCTGGTCCTGAGGCTCACTGACCTGAGCCACACCGACACTAACCAGCATCAGGACAGCACTGCTAGAGCACCACAACTCAGACTCAACCACATCACAGCACAGATCAAACAGCAATATCTCACACACTGGGATACACACACACAAACACAACATAAACTGGAATGCTACAGAACCCTTAACAGACACTAGCCGAATATTTGACCAAGATAAGAAACAGACCCGGATGAAGTACAGGCTCAGTGACCACAGCCTGGCCAGAGAAACTGGGCGACACAGGCAGACCTGGCTGCCCAGAGAGGACAGGCTGTGCTCCCACTGCCAGCGGGGAGAAATAGAGACAGAGGTGCACTTCCTACTGCACTGTGACAGATACTCTGGGATTAGAGAAACATTCTTCCTTAAATTCAGAAATCTAGTCCCAGAGTTCCCACACTTGCCAGAATCACAACAGGTCCCAATCCTACTGGGAGAGGGAGGAGGGAACTCAGTTGAACTGGCAGCCCAGTATGTGATCTCTTGTCACAGTCTGAGGAACAGTGAATCTGTCTCCCAATAATGCTCAATATGTTTACAGTATATGTTATAATTTTATGATTTGTCTTTGTTTTAAATGTCTGTAATATGTCTGTAGATTTTATTTTATTTTTATTTTTGTTTTGTTCCGTGCTAGTTTTTTATTATTTTATTTGCTTTGGCAACACTGATTGTGCCCATCGGTCATGCTAATAAAGCACCTTGAATTTGAATTTGAGAGAAAGAAAGAGGGAACAGGGCCCCTTCACTGCTGGAGAGAGGGGGGAGAGGGAGGAGGGAACTCAGTTGAACTGGCAGCCCAGTATGTGATCTCCTGTCAGCCTGAGGAACAGTGAGTCTGTCTCCCAATAATGCTCCATCTGTCTACAGTATATGTAAATATTTTCTAATATGTCTTTGTAAATGTCTGTAGATTTAATTTTACTTTTATTTATTTTTTTGTTCCATGTTAATTTTATTATTTTTATTTGCTTTGGCAACACTGATTGTACCCATCGGTCATGCTAATGAAGCACCTTGAACTGAATTGAATTGAGAGGGGGAACGGGGCCCCCACACTGCTGGGGAGAGAGAGGGGGAACAGGGCCCCCACACTGCTGGAGAGAGAGGGGAGGAACGGGGTCCCCACACTGCTGGAGAGAGGGAGAGAGGGGGGGAACAGGGCCCCCACACTGCTTGAGAGAGGGAGGGGGAACAGGGCCACCACACTGCTGGAGAGAGAGAGGGGGAACAGAGCCCCCATACTGCTGGAGAGAGAGAGGGGGAACAGGGCCCCCACACTGCTGGAGAGAGAGGGGAGGAACGGGGTCCCCACACTGCTGGAGAGAGGGAGAGAGGGGGGGAACAGGGCCCCCACACTGCTGGAGAGAGGGAGAGAGGGGGAACAGGGCCCCCACACTGCTGGAGAGAGAGAGAGAGAGGGGGAACAGGGCCCCCACACTGCTGGAGAGAGAGGGGAGGAACGGGGTCCCCACACTGCTGGAGAGAGGGAGAGAGGGGGGGAACAGGGCCCCCACACTGCTGGAGAGAGGGAGAGAGGGGGGGAACAGGGCCCCCACACTGCTTGAGAGAGGGAGGGGGAACGGGGTCCCCACACTGCTGGAGAGAGGGAGAGAGGGGGGGAACAGGGCCCCCACACTGCTGGAGAGAGGGAGAGAGGGGGAACAGGGCCCCCACACTGCTGGAGAGAGGGAGAGAGAGGGGGAACAGGGCCCCCACACTGCTGGAGAGAGAGGGGAGGAACGGGGTCCCCACACTGCTGGAGAGAGGGAGAGAGGGGGGGAACAGGGCCCCCACACTGCTGGAGAGAGAGAGAGGGGGTGGAATGGGGAGAGAGAGGGGATCAAGGGCAGTAATGGAGGTGGGGGGTAGCTCCACACTGGATAGCACTGCCTGTACCGGAGATGTGGGTCAGGTTGGACGCCTGCAGACCCTGTGTGTACACCATCTCCCGGATCAGCTCCACAGTGTTCTCCAGGAACTCGGCTGCCTGCACCTGGGCCTGTGTCTCCGGGCCCGGTTGCTTGAACAGGGACAGCAGGTCGCTGGGCTGGACTGAGCCCTGGGTCAGAGACACTTTCATCCTGAGAGGGAGACACAGTACCAGGATTTAATTCATACAGTGTGTGATCTCCTGTCCCAGCCTGAGGAACAGACAGTGAGCCTGTCTCTCAATAATAATAATACAGTGTGTGATCTCCTGTCCCAGCCTGAGGAACAGTGAGCCTGTCTCTCAATAATAATAATACAGTGTGTGATCTCCTGTCCCAGCCTGAGGAACAGAAAGTGAGCCTGTCTCTCAATAATAATAATAATAATAATAATAATAATAATAATAATAATAATAATAATAATAATACAGTGTGTGTGATCTCCTGTTCCAGCCTGAGGAACAGACAGTGAGTCTGTCTCTCAATAATAATACAGTGTGTGATCTCCTGTCCCCAGCCTGAAGAACAGACAGTGAGTCTGTCTCAAAATAATACTACTACTACTACTACTAATAATAATAATAATAATACAGTGTGTGATCTGTCACAGCCTGAGGAACAGTGAGCCTGTCTCTCAATAATAATAAAAGCGTGTGATCTCCCGTTCCAGCCTGAGGAACAGCGAGCCTGTCTCTCAATAATAATAATAATAATAATAATAATAATAATAATAATAATAATACAGTGTATGATCTCCTGTCACAGCCTGAGGAACATTGAGCCTGTCTCTCAATAATAATAATACAGTGTGATCTCTGTCCCAGCCTGAGGAACAGACAGTGAACCTGTCTCTCAATAATAATAATACAGTGTGTGATCTCCTGCCCCAGCCTGAGGAACAGACAGTGAGCCTGTCTCTCAATAATAATAATACAGTGTGTGATCTCCTGTAACAGGCTGAGGAACAGACAGTGAGCCTGTCTCTCAATAATAATAATACAGTGTGTGATCTCCTGTCCCAGCCTGAGGAACAGACAGTGAGCCTGTCTCTCAATAATAATAATACAGTGTGTGATCTCCTGTCCCAGCCTGAGGAACAGACAGTGAACCTGTCTCTCAATAATAATAATACAGTGTGTGATCTCCTGTCCCAGCCTGAGGAACAGACAGTGAGCCTGTCTCTCAATAATAATAATACAGTGTGTGATCTCCTGTCCCAGCCTGAGGAACAGTGAGCCTGTCTCTCAATAATAATAATACAGTGTGTGACCTCCTGTCACAGCCTGAGGAACAGACAGTGAGCCTGTCTCTCAATAATAATAATACAGTGTGTCTCAGCCTGAGGAACAATGAGCCTGTCTTTCAATAATGCTCTCGCCAGTGTAAGTGTGCCCAGTGTCTCTCAGTTCTCCAGCTGTCTCTCACCTCTCGCCAGTGTGAGTGTATGCTGCGTCTATCAGTTCTCCAGCTCTCCTGAGGGCCTCGGCCACAAAGTGGCTCCCCGGTCTCGCGCCCCCTGCTGGAGACACAACCGCATATCCGCTTTAACACTGCGACACTAGAGCACAGACAGGAGACATGTGACCAATCAGAGGCCTCTGGGTGTGTCAGCTGACCTGGAGGCAAGTGTGAGGGTATGTCCACGGCAGCAGGAAGTGGCAGGTCAAAGGTCACCGCAAGCCTCAGGATGAGAAGCACAAGGAAGATCTGAAAAGAAAGGGCTGTTGATGAGGCAGGAGAAGTGCGAGCCCGTGCTCCTGCAGCACTGTCAGCGGTCTGCCGAGTTGCTCTTACCATCTCTGCAGTGTCCAGCAGCGTCTCTCGCAGAGCGCTGGGGCTCAGTCCGTGTGTCTCGCTGCTCGGAGAGGGTTATATACCGGCTGAGAGGAGAGGAGTGTCCAGATGTGTCTCTCGCAGAGCGCTGGGGCTCAGTCCATGTGTCTCGCTGCTCGGAGAGGGGTTATATACCGGCTGAGAGGAGAGGAGTGTCCAGATGTGTCTCTCGCAGAGCGCTGGGGCTCAGTCCATGTGTCTTCGCTCGGAGAGGGGTTATATACCGGCTGAGAGGAGAGGAGTGTCCAGATGTGTCTCTCGCAGAGCGCTGGGGCTCAGTCCGTGTGTCTCGCTGCTCGGAGAGGGTTATATACCGGCTGAGAGGAGAGGAGTGTCCAGATGTGTCTCTCGCAGAGCGCTGGGGCTCAGTCCGTGTGTCTCGCTGCTCGGAGAGGGTTATATACCGGCTGAGAGGAGAGGAGTGTCCAGATGTGTCTCTCGCAGAGCGCTGGGGTTCAGTCCATGTGTCTTCGCTCGGAGAGGGGTTATATACCAGCTGAGAGGAGAGGAGTTTCCAGATGTGTCTCTCGCAGAGCGCTGGGGCTCAGTCCGTGTGTCTC
The DNA here is from genome assembly GCF_040954835.1 of Lepisosteus oculatus. NCBI lineage: Eukaryota > Metazoa > Chordata > Actinopteri > Semionotiformes > Lepisosteidae > Lepisosteus > Lepisosteus oculatus. Next base: position 465,131 of record NC_090716.1, read on the forward strand.
GCTGCTCGGAGAGGGTTATATACCGGCTGAGAGGAGAGGAGTGTCCAGATGTGTCTCTCGCAGAGCGCTGGGGCTCAGTCCGTGTGTCTCGCTGCTCGGAGAGGGTTATATAGCGGCTGAGAGGAGAGGAGTGTCCAGATGTGTCTCTCGCAGAGCGCTGGGGCTCAGTCTGTGTGTCTTCGCTTGGAGAGGGTTATATACTGGAATGTCCAGCATCTTCTTATCTGTGCCTCTGGGCTTTCCAGGTGCATTTGTGATGTACCTGCCTGCTCTGCAGGGCCAATCTGATTGGCTGGGACCCAGGGTGCCGATCACCTGGAGAGGGATGAAGAGAAGGAGGAGGAGGAGGGGTGGACGTTCTGACCTTGAGTCTTCGCTGGCTGTCTTTGATCTCACAGGTGTGCTTCTGCAGCGGAACTGAGAGCTGTCTTTCAGCTCCAGGCTCTGCTTGCCAACGGCCAGACTGATGCCACCCCAGTGTTAATACGACTGCTGCGGTTTGTCTCATTTATTAGTATTTTTTTTATCCTTCCCCTTGTGAAGTTTTGTGTATCAGTTGCCAATATGTATTTAGGGTCAGGGTCAGTGTGTAGGGGTCAGTTTGTAGGGGTCAGGGTCAGTGTGTAGGGGTCAGTGTGTAGGGATCAGTGTGTAGTGTCAGGGTCAGTGTGTGTCAGTTGCTCAGCCTCTCTGATTATCACTGGGTTATAACCCATGACCCCCCTCCACCACAACCTGGATCCCCTTAACACTGGAGTGTTAATCTGTATGTGGACTGAGAGAGGAGAGGGAGAGGGAGGGAGAGAGAGTATTAAAGTATTGGCTACACCTAAAAAACTGCGACCAAAATTCCTACCACCACAAAGCCCTGCTGAGCCAAGAGCTGAGCCCAAAACAGAGCCCCCTGAGCCAGCTGGTCCCGAGGCTCACTGACCTGAGCCACACCGACACTAACCAGCATCAGGACAGCACTGCTAGAGCACCACAACTCAGACTCAACCACATCACAGCACAGATCAAACAGCAATATCTCACACACTGGGACACACACACACAAACACAACATAAACTGGAATGCTACAGAACCCTAAACAGACAATACACACTAGCCGAATATTTGACCATGATAAGAAACAGACCCTGACGAAGTACAGGCTCAGTGACCACAGTCTGGCCATAGAAACTGGGCTACACAGGTAGACCTGGCTGCCCAGAGAGGACAGGATGTGCTCCCGGTGTCAGAGGTGCACTTCCTACTACACTGTGACAAATATTCTGGGATAAGAGAAACATTCTTCCCCAAACTCAGAAATCTAGTCCCAGAATTTCCACACCTGCCAGAATCACAACAAGTCCCGATCCTACTGGGAGAGGGAGGAGGGAACTCAAACTGGCAGCCCAGTATGTGATCTCCTGTCAATATTTAAATATTTAATGACAGTGAGTCTGTCTCTCAATAATAATAACACAGTGTGTGATCTCCTGTCCCAGCCTGAGGAACAGACAGTGAGTCTGTCTCTCAATAATAATAATACAGTTTGCGATCTCCTGTTCCAGCCTGAGGAACAGACAGTGAGTCTGTCTCTCAATAATGATAATACAGTGTGTGATCTCCAGTCCCAGCCTGAGGAACAGTGAGCCTGTCTCTCAATAATAATACAGTGTGTGATCTCCTGTCACAGCCTGAGGAACAGGCAGTGACCCCTTTTTATCAATAATAATACAGTGTGAGATCTCCTGTCCCCAGCCTGAAGAAAAGACAGTGAGCCTGTCTCTCAATAATAATAATAATAATAATAATAATAATAATAATAATAATAATAATAATAATAATAATACAGTGTGTGTAGCCCAGAACAGACAGTGAACCTGTCCCTCAGTAATAATAATACAGTGTGATGTCCTATCCCAGCTTCAGGAATAGTGAGCCTGTCTCTCAATAATAATAATACAATGCAGGGTCTCCTGTCACAGCTCAAGGGAGAGCTGATGACAGACACTGCTCGGGTCATGAAGGCCTGGCAGTTTAGCGTGTGCAGAGTGTTGTATTGACTCTCCTCCTCTTGTAGGGAAGAGGCTCATAAACCCAGTTGCTCTGTGCAAAAGAAACAAGTACACCAGGGTCTCATCTGAAAGTTTATTGGACTTCAGCAGGGTTGTCAGAGGGGGGCTTGGTTCTTGTCCAGTGTCTGTCGAAAACAGCACCATCATAAAAGAACCTGTCCCTCTGGACTCTGAGCTCTGTCTGAGGAGCTGTCTTCTCTGAACCCTGAGCTCTGTCTGAGGAGCTGTCTGCTCTGGACCCTGAGCTCTGTCTGAGGAGCTGTCTTCTCTGGACCCTGAGCTCTGTCTGAGGAGTTGTCTGGTCTTGACCCTGAGCTCTTGTCTGATGAGCTGTCTGCTCTGGACCCTGAGCTCTGTCTGAGAACCTGTCTGCTCTGCACTCTGAGTTCTGTCTGAGGAGCTGTCTGCTCTGGACCCTGAGCTCTGTCTGAGGAGCTGTCTGCTCTGGACCCTGAGCTCTGTCTTGAGGAGCTGTCTTCTCTGGGCCCTGAGCTCTGTCTGAGGAGCTGTCTGCTCTGGGCCCTGAGCTCTGTCTTGAGGAGCTTTCCTGCTCTGGACCCTGAGCTCTGTCTGAGGAGCTGTCTTCTCTGGACCCTGAGCTCTGTCTGAAGAGCTGTCTGCTCTGGACCCTGAGCTCTGTCTGAGGAGCTGTCGGCTCTGGACCCTGAGCTCTGTCTGAGGAGCTGTCTGCTCTGGACCCTGAGCTCTGTCTGAAGAGATGTCTGCTCTGGACCCTGAGCTCTGTCTGAGGAGCTGTCTTCTCTGGACCCTGAGCTCTGTCTGAGGAGCTGTCTGCTCTGGACCCGAGCTCTGAGGAGCTGTTGGCTCTGGACCCTGAGCTCTGTCTGAAGAGCTGTCGGCTCTGGACCCTGAGCTCTGTCTGAGGAGCTGTCTGCTCAAGGCCCTATCCAGCCCCTGGTCAGCGCTCCCTCTCTGCACTGCTCTCACTACCCACGGATGAGTGGGCTGGTGGAACTGTGACCCCTGGACAGAGGCCAGAGTGCAGATGGACATCTTGACACAAAGTGTTTGTCCCTTCCAGAGCTGCTCAGGCCTGCAGTGTCTCTGAGATCAGAGAGGATTAAAGAAGATATATAAAAACACAAACACACACTTGCTTATTGTTAAATTAATTAAATTAGTTCTAGTATTAATACATTCAAGTACTTCTACATGGTCCCTAGGCCCAAAAAGGCAGAATTGTTTCCTGGTTCCCGTTGAGGACACGGACTGGCCAATCACAGTCCATCTCCTGGTACATGTGACAGGAAGTACAGAGGACTCAACTAGTCATCTGGATCAGAGGCTGAAAACAGCGGAACAGAGAAAGGAGAAACTGGCCAATTTCACTGCCCGAGCAAACTGGAGTGTGACCTGCTGGGCTAATCACTGTCTTCAACAGCTGATGTTCTCTGTAATGGGGATCTGGCGACATTTTTTTGCCCTTTCCTTCTCTCTTCTTCTCTCCATCAATCTGGGTGGCTTCTCTATTAAACACTCTGAGTTTCATCCATTTGTCACTCTCTCCTGCTGTCTTTCTCTCACTGTCTCTCTCCCTCCCTCCTTCTGTCTCCCTGTCTCTCTCTCCTGTCTCTCTCCCCCTGTCTCTCTCTCTGATTTTCTTCATTCTCTCGTCTTAGCGGTTAGACTTTCTTGTTCTCCCTCTCTGGGTTCAGCAACAACCAGAGAAGAGGACAAAGAAATGCAGATTGACAAATGTGAAGACAGCAGTATCAGGGGTGCAGATCAATGAAATGACCGCAGTGGCAGATGAGTTGATTGGCTGGGTGATAGGTCACTTCGGGCAGGACGGACAGACAGGGGCAGCAGCCTATTTGTGGAGGTAGGCATCCAGCCACAGATCTCCAGACTTCTTCAGGGAGCTGTGAGGAAGAGAGAGGGAGCTAAATACACAGACAGGGACAGAAGGCTTAATACACACGCTAGTAACGTGTTCAGGTGTGTGTTTAGCATGTTCCAGCTCATGCTGGTTTGCGTTGTTGTGTTCAGGAGTGTCTGGGCGTGTTCCAGCTCATGCTGGTTTGCGTTGTTGTGTTCAGGAGTGTCTGGGCGTGTTCCAGCTCATGCTGGTGTGTGTTGTTGTGTTCAGGAGTTTCTCGGCGTGTTCCAGCTCATGCTGGTTTGTGTTGTTGTGTTCAGGAGTTTCTCGGCGTGTTCCAGCTCATGCTGCTGTGTGGTGTTGTGTTCAGGCATGTCTTGCAGCAGGTCTTACCTGACGATGTCGGTGAAGCCCTGCCACAGCCCCTTGACACGGTAGGGCACCCCGTGCTTGTGGCACAGAGCCCGCACCAGCGGCGCCACCTTCCAGTAGTTGTGCCTGGGCATGGTGGGGAACAGGCTGGGGACACAGAGACGGGAGTCAGGCCCACGCGGACCGCGCGGACTGTCTGAGAGTCCAGTTCTCACTGCGCTCAGAGCGCAGGCTGTGTGCTCAGGGCTACTCACTGGTGCTCGATCTGGAAGTTGAGGTGTCCGCTGAACCAGTCGTTGAAGAAGGACTGCTCTATGTTACAGGTGGCGGCCAGCTGAGACACACAGGCAGACAGGGGTCACGACTCTGCACACACATCCCTGAGCGCTGGGGTGTTCAGCGCACAGTGCAGTGTGCTCAGGGGATGGGGCAGTGTGTTCATTGTGTTCAGAGGACAGTGTTGAGTGTGTTCAGGGGATAAGGCAGTGTGTTCAGAGGATGGGGCAGTTTGTTCAGTATGTTCATGGGATGGGGCAGTGTGTACATTGTGTTCAGAGGACAGTCCTGTGTTGAGTGTGTTCAGGGGATGAGGTTGTGTTTTCAGTATGTTCAGAGGACGGGGCAGTGTGTTCAGTGTGTTCAGAGGATAGGGCAGTGTATTCAGAGGACAGTCCTGTGTTCAGTGTGTTCAGAAGACTGGGCAGTGTGTTCAGAAGACAGGGCCGTGTGTTCAGTGTGTTCAGAGGTCGGGGCAGTATGTTCAGTGTGTTCAGAGGACAGTCTGTACCTGCATGCTCAGCCAGTCCTGGTGCTTCTCGTAATCGATGTCCATGGGGATGTGGTTCATCTGAGTCACCCAGACAAACCAGTGACTCTCCAGGAACCTGAGGAGAGGAGTCACACGCTGATCATTCCACAACACCACTGAAGCGTTCATTTGTGAATCAACACTGTGTTCATCCTGTCCCCCCCTCACTCTCTCCCTCCTTCACACTCTCAGTCCACATACAGATTAACACTCCAGTGTTAAGGGGATCCAGGTTGTGGTGGAGGGGGGTCATGGGTTATGTCAGCAGCCATATCACCCTGCAACTCACAACTGGCAGCCCCCTGAAGCTCAGCAGCCTGGTCAGTACCTGGGAGATGGGAGACCTCCTGGGAAAAACTAAGGCTGCTGCTGGGAGAGGTGTTAGTGGGGCCAGCAGGGGGCGCTCACCCTGTGGTCCATGTGGGTCCTAATGCCCCAGTATAGTGACGGGGACACTATACTGTAAACAGGCGCTGTCCTTCGGATGAGACGTAAAACCGAGGTCCTGACTCTCTGCGGTCATTAAAAATCCCAGGGTGTTTCTCGAAAAGAGTAGGGGTGTAACCCCAGTGTCCTGGACAAATTTCCCATTGGCCCTTACCAATCATGGCCTCCTAATAATCCCCCTCTATGAATTGGCTTCATTACTCTGCTCTCCTCCCCACTGAGAGCTGGTGTGTGGTGAGCGTTCTGGCGCACTATGGCTGCTGTCGCATCATCCAGGTGGGGCTGCACATTGGTGGTGGTGGAGGGGATCCCCATTACCTGTAAAGCGCTTTGAGTGGAGTGTCCAGAAAAGCGCTATATAAGTGTAAGCAATTATTATTATTATTATTATAGCCCAGTGATAATCAGAGAGGCTGAGCAGCTGACACACACTGCCCTGACACTACACACTGACCCCTACACACTGACCTGACCCTACACACTGACCCTGACACTACACACTGACCCTGACACTACACACTGACCCTACACAATGACCCCAAAGCAACACACTGACCCCAACCCTACACACTGACCCTGACCCCAACCCTACACACTGATCCTGACCCCTGCACACTGACCCTGACCCTACACACTGACCCCTACCCTACACACTGACCCTGCCCACAGTGTGTCTCTCACACACACACTGACCCTGTGAAGCCCGCAGTGTGTCTCTCACACACACACTGACACTGTGAAGCCCGCAGTGTGTCTCTCACACACACTGACACTGTGAAGCCCGCAGTGTGTCTCACACACACACACTGACACTGTGAAGCCCGCAGTGTCTCTCACACACACACACTGACACTGTGAAGCCCGCAGTGTGTCTCTCTCTCACACACACACTGACACTGTGAAGCCCGCAGTGTGTCTCTCTCTCACACACACACTGACACTGTGAAGCCCGCAGTGTGTCTCTCTCTCACACACACACTGACACTGTGAAGCCCGCAGTGTGTCTCTCACACACACTGACACTGTGAAGCCCGCAGTGTGTCTCTCTCTCACACACACTGACACTGTGAAGCCCGCAGTGTGTCTCTCTCACACACACTGACACTGTGAAGCCCGCAGTGTGTCTCTCACACACACACTGACACTGTGAAGCCCGCAGTGTGTCTCTCACACACACACTGACACTGTGAAGCCCGCAGTGTGTCTCTCTCACACACACTGACACTGTGAAGCCCGCAGTGTGTCTCTCACACACACACTGACACTGTGAAGCCCGCAGTGTGTCTCTCTCACACACACACTGACACTGTGAAGCCCGCAGTGTGTCTCTCTCACACACACTGACCCTGTGAAGCCCGCAGTGTGTCTCTCACACACACACACTGACACTGTGAAGCCCGCAGTGTGTCTCTCACACACACACTGACACTGTGAAGCCCGCAGTGTGTCTCTCTCACACACACACTGACACTGTGAAGCCCGCAGTGTGTCTCTCACACACACTGACACTGTGAAGCCCGCAGTGTGTCTCTCACACACACTGACACTGTGAAGCCCGCAGTGTGTCTCTCACACACACACTGACACTGTGAAGCCCGCAGTGTGTCTCTCACACACACTGACACTGTGAAGCCCGCAGTGTGTCTCTCTCACACACACTGACACTGTGAACCCCGCAGTGTCTCTCTCTCACACACACTGACACTGTGAAGCCCGCAGTGTCTCTCTCACACACACACTGACACTGTGAAGCCCGCAGTGTGTCTCTCTCACACACACTGACACTGTGAAGCCCGCAGTGTGTCTCTCACACACACACACTGACCCTGTGAAGCCCGCAGTGTGTCTCTCTCTCACACACACACTGACACTGTGAAGCCCGCAGTGTGTCTCTCTCACACACACACTGACACTGTGAAGCCCGCAGTGTGTCTCTCACACACACTGACACTGTGAAGCCCACAGTGTGTCTCTCTCACACACACACTGACACTGTGAAGCCCGCAGTGTGTCTCTCTCACACACACACACTGACCCTGTGAAGCCCGCAGTGTGTCTCTCTCACACACACACTGACACTGTGAAGCCCGCAGTGTGTCTCTCACACACACACTGACACTGTGAAGCCCGCAGTGTGTCTCTCACACACACACTGACACTGTGAAGCCCGCAGTGTGTCTCTCACACACACTGACACTGTGAAGCCCGCAGTGTGTCTCTCTCACACACACTGACACTGTGAAGCCCGCAGTGTGTCTCTCTCTCACACACACACTGACACTGTGAAGCCCGCAGTGTGTCTCTCACACACACACTGACACTGTGAAGCCCGCAGTGTGTCTCTCACACACACTGACACTGTGAAGCCCGCAGTGTGTCTCTCACACACACACTGACACTGTGAAGCCCGCAGTGTGTCTCTCTCACACACACACTGACACTGTGAAGCCCGCAGTGTGTCTCTCTCTCACACACACACTGACACTGTGAAGCCCGCAGTGTGTCTCTCACACACACACTGACCCTGTGAAGCCCGCAGTGTCTCTCTCACACACACACTGACACTGTGAAGCCCGCAGTGTGTCTCTCTCTCACACACACTGACACTGTGAAGCCCGCAGTGTGTCTCTCACACACACACACTGACACTGTGAAGCCCGCAGTGTGTCTCTCACACACACACTGACCCTGTGAAGCCCGCAGTGTGTCTCTCACACACACACACTGACACTGTGAAGCCCGCAGTGTGTCTCTCTCTCACACACACACTGACACTGTGAAGCCCGCAGTGTGTCTCTCTCACACACACTGACACTGTGAAGCCCGCAGTGTGTCTCTCACACACACACACTGACACTGTGAAGCCCGCAGTGTGTCTCTCACACACACACTGACACTGTGAAGCCCGCAGTGTGTCTCTCACACACACACACTGACACTGTGAAGCCCGCAGTGTGTCTCTCACACACACTGACACTGTGAAGCCCGCAGTGTGTCTCTCTCACACACACACTGACACTGTGAAGCCCGCAGTGTGTCTCTCTCACACACACACTGACACTGTGAAGCCCGCAGTGTGTCTCTCTCTCACACACACACTGACACTGTGAAGCCCGCAGTGTGTCTCTCACACACACTGACACTGTGAAGCCCGCAGTGTGTCTCTCACACACACACTGACACTGTGAAGCCCGCAGTGTGTCTCTCACACACACACTGACACTGTGAAGCCCGCAGTGTCTCTCACACACACACTGACACTGTGAAGCCCGCAGTGTGTCTCTCTCACACACACTGACACTGTGAAGCCCGCAGTGTGTCTCTCACACACACACTGACACTGTGAAGCCCGCAGTGTGTCTCTCTCACACACACACTGACACTGTGAAGCCCGCAGTGTGTCTCTCTCACACACACACTGACACTGTGAAGCCCGCAGTGTGTCTCTCACACACACACACTGACACTGTGAAGCCCGCAGTGTGTCTCACACACACACACTGACACTGTGAAGCCCGCAGTGTGTCTCTCACACACACACTGACACTGTGAAGCCCGCAGTGTGTCTCTCACACACACACTGACACTGTGAAGCCCGCAGTGTGTCTCTCACACACACTGACACTGTGAAGCCCGCAGTGTGTCTCTCACACACACACTGACACTGTGAAGCCCGCAGTGTGTCTCTCTCACACACACTGACACTGTGAAGCCCGCAGTGTGTCTCTCTCACACACACTGACACTGTGAAGCCCGCAGTGTGTCTCTCACACACACACTGACACTGTGAAGCCCGCAGTGTGTCTCTCTCACACACACTGACACTGTGAAGCCCGCAGTGTGTCTCTCACACACACTGACACTGTGAAGCCCGCAGTGTGTCTCTCTCACACACTGACACTGTGAAGCCCGCAGTGTCTCTCTCACACACACAATGACACTGTGAAGCCCGCAGTGTGTCTCTCACACACACACTGACACTGTGAAGCCCGCAGTGTGTCTCTCACACACACACTGACACTGTGAAGCCCGCAGTGTGTCTCTCTCACACACACTGACACTGTGAAGCCCGCAGTGTGTCTCTCTCACACACACTGACACTGTGAAGCCCGCAGTGTGTCTCTCACACACACACACTGACACTGTGAAGCCCGCAGTGTGTCTCTCACACACACACTGACACTGTGAAGCCCGCAGTGTGTCTCTCTCACACACACTGACACTGTGAAGCCCGCAGTGTGTCTCTCACACACACACTGACACTGTGAAGCCCGCAGTGTGTCTCTCTCACACACACTGACACTGTGAAGCCCGCAGTGTGTCTCTCTCACACACACACTGACACTGTGAAGCCCGCAGTGTGTCTCTCACACACACACACTCACACTGTGAAGCCCGCAGTGTGTCTCTCACACACACACTGACACTGTGAAGCCCGCAGTGTGTCTCTCACACACACACACTGACACTGTGAAGCCCGCAGTGTATCTCTCACACACACACTGACACTGTGAAGCCCGCAGTGTGTCTCTCTCACACACACACTGACACTGTGAAGCCCGCAGTGTGTCTCACACACACACACTGACCCTGTGAAGCCCGCAGTGTGTCTCTCACACACACACTGACACTGTGAAGCCCGCAGTGTGTCTCTCTCACACACACACTGACACTGTGAAGCCCGCAGTGTGTCTCTCACACACACACTGTCACTGTGAAGCCCGCAGTGTGTCTCACACACACACACTGACACTGTGAAGCCCGCAGTGTGTCTCTCTCACACACACACTGACACTGTGAAGCCCACAGTGTGTCTCTCACACACACTGACACTGTGAAGCCCGCAGTGTGTCTCTCACACACACACTGACACTGTGAAGCCCGCAGTGTGTCTCTCACACACACATTGACACTGTGAAGCCCGCAGTGTGTCTCTCTCACACACACTGACACTGTGAAGCCCGCAGTGTGTCTCTCACACACACACACTGACACTGTGAAGCCCGCAGTGTGTCTCTCACACACACACTGACACTGTGAAGCCCGCAGTGTGTCTCTCACACACACATTGACACTGTGAAGCCCGCAGTGTGTCTCTCTCACACACACTGACACTGTGAAGCCCGCAGTGTGTCTCTCACACACACACACTGACACTGTGAAGCCCGCAGTGTGTCTCTCACACACACACACTGACACTGTGAAGCCCGCAGTGTGTCTCTCACACACACACACTGACACTGTGAAGCCCGCAGTGTCTCTCTCACACACACACTGACACTGTGAAGCCCGCAGTGTGTCTCTCTCACACACACACTGACACTGTGAAGCCCACAGTGTGTCTCTCACACACACTGACACTGTGAAGCCCGCAGTGTGTCTCTCACACACACACTGACACTGTGAAGCCCGCAGTGTGTCTCTCACACACACTGACACTGTGAAGCCCGCAGTGTGTCTCTCTCACACACACACTGACACTGTGAAGCCCGCAGTGTCTCTCTCACACACACACTGACACTGTGAAGCCCGCAGTGTGTCTCTCACACACACACACTGACACTGTGAAGCCCGCAGTGTGTCTCTCTCACACACACACTGACACTGTGAAGCCCGCAGTGTGTCTCTCACACACACTGACACTGTGAAGCCCGCAGTGTGTCTCTCACACACACACTGACACTGTGAAGCCCGCAGTGTGTCTCTCACACACACACACTGACACTGTGAAGCCCGCAGTGTGTCTCTCACACACACACTGACACTGTGAAGCCCGCAGTGTGTCTCTCACACACACACTGACACTGTGAAGCCCGCAGTGTGTCTCTCTCTCACACACACACTGACACTGTGAAGCCCGCAGTGTGTCTCTCTCACACACACTGACACTGTGAAGCCCGCAGTGTGTCTCTCTCACACACACTGACACTGTGAAGCCCGCAGTGTGTCTCTCTCACACACACACTGACACTGTGAAGCCCGCAGTGTGTCTCTCACACACACTGACACTGTGAAGCCCGCAGTGTGTCTCTCTCACACACACTGACACTGTGAAGCCCGCAGTGTGTCTCTCACACACACACTGACACTGTGAAGCCCGCAGTGTGTCTCTCACACACACACTGACACTGTGAAGCCCGCAGTGTGTCTCTCTCACACACACTGACACTGTGAAGCCCGCAGTGTGTCTCTCACACACACACACTGACCCTGTGAAGCCCGCAGTGTGTCTCTCTCTCACACACACACTGACACTGTGAAGCCCGCAGTGTGTCTCTCTCTCACACACACACTGACACTGTGAAGCCCACAGTGTGTCTCTCACACACACTGACACTGTGAAGCCCACAGTGTGTCTCTCACACACACTGACACTGTGAAGCCCGCAGTGTCTCTCTCACACACACACTGACACTGTGAAGCCCGCAGTGTGTCTCTCACACACACTGACACTGTGAATCCCGCAGTGTGTCTCTCTCACACACACACTGACACTGTGAAGCCCGCAGTGTCTCTCTCACACACACACTGACACTGTGAAGCCCGCAGTGTGTCTCTCACACACACACACTGACACTGTGAAGCCCGCAGTGTGTCTCTCTCACACACACACTGACACTGTGAAGCCCGCAGTGTGTCTCTCACACACACTGACACTGTGAAGCCCGCAGTGTGTCTCTCACACACACACTGACACTGTGAAGCCCGCAGTGTGTCTCTCACACACACACACTGACACTGTGAAGCCCGCAGTGTGTCTCTCACACACACACTGACACTGTGAAGCCCGCAGTGTGTCTCTCACACACACACTGACACTGTGAAGCCCGCAGTGTGTCTCTCTCTCACACACACACTGACACTGTGAAGCCCGCAGTGTGTCTCTCTCACACACACTGACACTGTGAAGCCCGCAGTGTGTCTCTCTCACACACACTGACACTGTGAAGCCCGCAGTGTGTCTCTCACACACACACTGACACTGTGAAGCCCGCAGTGTGTCTCTCACACACACACTGACACTGTGAAGCCCGCAGTGTGTCTCTCACACACACACTGACACTGTGAAGCCCGCAGTGTGTCTCTCACACACACACACTGACACTGTGAAGCCCGCAGTGTGTCTCTCACACACACACTGACACTGTGAAGCCCGCAGTGTGTCTCTCTCACACACACACTGACACTGTGAAGCCCGCAGTGTGTCTCTCACACACACACTGACACTGTGAAGCCCGCAGTGTGTCTCTCTCACACACACACAGACACTGTGAAGCCCGTAGTGTGTCTCTCACACACACACACTGACACTGTGAAGCCCGCAGTGTGTCTCTCTCACACACACTGACACTGTGAAGCCCGCAGTGTGTCTCTCACACACACACTGACACTGTGAAGCCCGCAGTGTGTCTCTCTCACACACACACTGACACTGTGAAGCCCGCAGTGTGTCTCTCTCACACACACTGACACTGTGAAGCCCGCAGTGTGTCTCTCTCACACACACTGACACTGTGAAGCCCGCAGTGTGTCTCTCACACACACACACTGACACTGTGAAGCCCGCAGTGTGTCTCTCTCACACACACTGACACTGTGAAGCCCGCAGTGTGTCTCTCTCACACACACACTGACACTGTGAAGCCCGCAGTGTGTCTCTCTCACACACACTGACACACAGTGTCACCTCACCTGACGAAGCTGATGAGTGCGATGGAACCCCAGCCACCGAACAGAGGCACGTAGCACAGGAAGTAGCGCAGGTAGTAGGTGAGAGACCACAGCAGGTCCTGAGAGAAGAGAAGACAGACAGGTCAGGGCTGGACAGGACTGGAGAGGGCAGAACAGGGCTGGAGAGGGTAGGGCAGGGTAGGGCAGGGCAGGGCAGGGCAGGACAGGGCAGCACAAGGCTGGACAGGGCAGGTCAGGACAAGGCTGGAGAGGGCATGACAGGGCTGGAGAGGGTAGGTCAGGGCAGGGCAGGGCAGGACAGGGCAGGACAGGGCAGCACAAGGCTGGACAGGGCAGGTCAGGACAAGGCTGGAGAGGGCATGACAGGGCTGGAGAGGGTAGGTCAGGGCAGGACAGGGCAAGTCAGGGCTGGAGAGGGCTGGACAGGGATTGAGAAGACTGGAGGGCAGTACAGGGCAGTACAGGGCAAGGCAGGGCAAGGCATGGCAAGGCAGGACAGGTCAGGACAGGGCTGGACAGGGCTGGACAGGGCAAGGCAGGGCAAGGCAGGACAGGGCTGGACTAGAGAGGGCTGGACAGGTCAGGGCAGGTCAGGGTTGGACTGGACAGGTCAGGACAGGGCTGGACAGGTCAGGAAAGGGCTGGACAGGGCAGGACAGGGCAGGACAGAGCTCGACAAGGTATGAGAGGGCAGGACAGGACAGGGCTCAAGAGGGCTGGACAGGGCTGGACTGGACAGAGCTGAACAGGTCAGGACAGGGCTGGACAGAGCTGGACAGAGCTGGGCAGGGCTGGACAGGGCTGGAAAGGGATGGAGAGGGGTGGACAGAGCTGGACAGGGCAGGACAGGGCTGGACAGAGCTTGACAAGGTTGGAGAAGGCTGGAGAGTGCAGGGCAGGGCAGGGCAGGGCTGGACAGAGCTGGACAAGGCTGAAGAGGGCTGGAGAGGGCAGGAAAGGGCAGGAGAGGGCTGGAGAGGGCTTGACAGGGCAGGACCCTGATCCATATACATTCATTGCAATTCAAATAACTAGGGAGAAGTTGCAATCAGGACACTCACCACCCAGTCACGACGGGAGATCATGGTCTGAATTATCTGGATGTGGAAGTACACTGGGATGAGCAGGGGGGGTCCAACTGTACAGAGAGAGAGAGGGGTTAATACACACACACTGACTGGACACTCCAGTACATTAACACTGCACTGAGAGAGAGGGGTTAATACAGACACACTGACTGGACACTCCAGTACATTAACACTGCACTGAGAGAGAGGGGTTAATACAGACACACTGACTGGACACTCCAGTACATTAACACTGCACTGAGAGGACACAGAATGTGGGAGAGAAATATTGAGACAAAAGAAGACTCACTGAGGAAGAAATACTGGTGCTGATGATTGTAGGGCAGGTACTTCAGTTTCTTAATCCCATACTGGAAGAAAGACAGTGTCAGTGTGTTAGTGTGTTACTGCACCAGTCAGTCAGTGTGGTAGTAATTCAGGCAGTGTCTCAGGCTGTCAGTGAGTCAGTGAGTCAGTGAATCAGTGAGAGTCAGTGAGAGTCAGTGAGTCAGTGAGACAGTGAGACAGTGAGACAGTGAGTCAGTGAGTCAGTGAGACAGTGAGTCAGTGAGTCAGTGAGTCAGTGAGAGTCAGTGAGAGTCAGTGAGTCAGTGAGACAGTGAGACAGTGAGACAGTGAGACAGTGACAGTGAGTCAGTGAGACAGTGAGTCAGTGAGTCAGTGAGTCAGTGAGACAGTGAGACAGTGAGAGTCAGTGAGAGTCAGTGAGTCAGTGAGTCAGTGAGAATCAGTGAGTCAGTAAGACAGTGAGACAGTGACAGTGAGTCAGTGCATCAGTGCGTCAGTGCGTCAATGCATCAGTGAGTCAGTGAGTCAGTCAGTCAGTCAGTGAGTCAGTCTGACCTCCACAGGCTGGGTCTTTCCCAGTACGAAGGTGTGCAGCATGTTGACATCAGGGTCTTTCCTGAAGATGTTGGGCTTCGCATGGTGCTGAAAATGCCGATGGTTCCACCAGTTAGCGGAGGCTCCCTGAGGACAGACAGACAGGGCTTCAGTCTGAAGGAAGTGAAACACACTGACAGGCTGGAGGACTGTCTGGGCTGACTCAGGTTACCTTGAGGTGTCCAATGGTGAACTTGTGCAGCAGGTGGTTCCAGCGTGATGACCTGAACACCGACAGGTGTCCGAAATCGTGCTGCAGCCAGCCGGCCTGCGCCTGAGAGGGGAGAGGAGGAGGGTGAGGACAGTGAGGAGGGTGAGGGGAGTGAGGAAGGTGAGGAGGGTGAGGACAGTGAGGAGGGGGGTGAGGAATGTGAGGAGGGTGAGGACAGTGAGGAGGGCAAGGGGAGTGAGAAAGGTGAGGAGGGTGAGGACAGTGAAAAGGGGGGTGAGGACAGTGAGGAGGGCGAGGGGAGTGAGAAAGGTGAGGAGGGTGAGGACAGTGAAAAGGGGGGTGAGGACAGTGAGGAGGGCGAGGGGAGTGAGGAAGGTGAGGAGGGCGAAGACAGTGAGGAGGGGGGTGAGGACAGTGAGGAGGGCGAGGGGAGTGAGAAAGGTGAGGGAGGTGAGGACAGTGAAAAGGGGGGTGAGGACAGTGAGGAGGGCGAGGGGAGTGAGGAGGAGGGTGATGACAGTGAGGAGGGTGAGGAGAGTAAGGAGGAGGGTGAGGAGAGCGAGGAGGGTGAGGACAGTGAGGAGGAGGGTGAGGACAGTGAGGAGGGTGAAGACAGTGAGGAGGAGGGTGAGGACAGTGAGGAGGGCGCGGAGGGTGAGGACAGTGAGGAGGAGGGTGAGGACAGTGAGGAGGGCGAGGGGAGTGAGGACAGTGAGGAGGAGGGTGAGGACAGTGAGGAGGGCGAGGGGAGTAAGGAAGGTGAGGAGGGTGAGGACAGTGAGGAAGACAGTAAGGAGGGCGAGGGGAGTGAGGAAGGTGAGGATGGAGAGGAGAGCGAGGAAGGTGAGGAGGATGAGGACAGTGAGGAGGAGGGTGAGGACAGCGAGGAGGAGGGTGAGGAAGGTGAGGAGGTTGAGGAAGGTGAGGACAGTGAGGAGGGTGAGGACGGTGAGGAGGGTGGGGAAGATGAGGAGGGTGAGGAGGACGAGGAGGGTATGGAAGATGAGGAGGGTGAGGGGAGTGAGAGGAGTGAGGAAGGTGGGGAGGGTGAGGACAGCGAGGAGGGTAAGGAAGATGAGGAGGGTGAGGGGAGTGAGGAAGGTGAGGACAGTGAGGAGGGTGAGGGGAGTGAGGAGGGTGAGGAGGAGGAGGATGAAGAGAAGAGTGAGGAGGATGAGGAGAAAGATGAGGAGGAGAGTGAATGGGAGGATGAGGAGGAAGGTGAGGAAGATGAGGGGAATGAGGAGCATGATGAGGAGGGTGAGGAAGAGGAGAGTGAGGAGGAGGATAAGGAGGGTGAGGAATAGGAGAGTGAGGAGGGTGAGGAAGCGGAGAGTCAGGAGGGAGAGGAGGAGGGGGAGGAAGAGGAGAGTGAGGAAGAGGAGAGTGAGGAGGGTGAGGAAGATGAAAGTCAGGAGGGGGGGTGTGAGGAAGAGGAGAGTGAGGAGGGTGAGGAGGGGGAGGAGGAGGGCGAGCCGGAGGCAGACTGGTGCCCCCTGGCCCTCAGTACCTGGGAGGTGGCCAGCAGCACCGCGCAGAGCAGCGTCTGGGGCCAGCTGGTGCCCAGCGTCCACAGCAGAGCCAGGGCCAGCGCCTCCAGCAGGATGATGTGGCCCAGGTACAGCCAGAAGAACCAGGGCTCGGCCCGCAACAGCTCCATCTTCTCCACTGATTCCCGCAGGGCCCGGAAGTCACGGAGCACAGCCTCCTGCAGGCCGGGATCGGAGCACAGAGAGGAGGAGGGAGAGAGGCGTGGGGCAGGGAGGGAGAGGAGAGAGAGGAGACAGGGAGGGAGGGAGAGGAGAGAGGAGACAGGGAGGGAGGGAGAGGAGAGAGAGACAGAGGCAGGGAGGGAGAGGAGACAGGGAGAGGAGAGAGGAGACAGGGAGGGAGAGGAGAGGAGAGAGACAGAGGCAGGGAGGGACAGGAGACAGGGAGAGGAGAGAGGAGGGAGAGACAGAGATAGGGAGGGAGAGGAGACAGGGAGGGAGGGAGAGGAGAGAGGAGACAGAGACAGGGAGAGGAGAGAGGGAGAAAAGACAGAGATAGGGAGGGAGAGGAGAGAGGAGACAGGGAGGGAGGAGAGAGAGACAGAGATAGGGAGGGAGAGGAGACAGAGAGGGAGGGAGAGGAGAGAGGAGACAGAGGCAGGGAGAGATAAAGGAGACGGAGAGAGGGAGAAGAGACAGAGATAGGGAGGGAGAGGAGAGAGGAGACAGGGAGGGAGAGGAGAGAGAGACATAGATAGGGAGGGAGAGGAGAGAGGAGACAGAGGCAGAGAGAGGAGAGAGGAGACAGAGGCAGGGAGAGGAGAGAGGAGACAGGGAGGTAGGGAGGGAGAGGAGAGAGGAGACAGGGAAGGAGAGGAGAGGAGACGGAGAGGCAGGGAGGTAGAGAAGTGAGGGAGAGGAGGCAGAGGTGGAGAAGAGGGAGAGAGGGAGAGAGTTCATCTCCACGACGATGCCATTGATTACGACTCTAATTAGACTCTAATTAGGCAGACAGAGCTGCCCCGCTCCTCGAATCTTGCCCCCACAGGGGTGGCGTGTGTTATCGCCGAGACCCGGCCCACGTCACATGGCCTATCGCGAACACAAACAGGATGAGCTGGCAGGCGGGGACTCAGCAGGTAACCATGGTGAGGGGTGTGGCGTCTGTGAAAGGCCCGCTCTCATTGGAGTCTGCAGTTAAGGGGCGGGGTTGGGCAGGACTCACACTCTTCTGATGATCCTGATTGGGCTCCCCTGGGGCCAGCTCTCCAATCAGAAGTGGCTTGAGGAACTTGCGCACTAAGTTGGGCTCGGGGTGAAAAGCTCTGAAGGCGTCCTGAGGGAGAGAGAGGTCAGGGCAGAGTCTCAGTTAATAACTAATCCAGCTCACACTCCAGTCAGTCCAGTCTGGAGAGTCTCAGACTGCTCTGTCAGTGTCAGTGGAGTCTGATTATAATCCCAGTTAATAACTAATCCAGTTCACACTCCAGTCAGTCCAGTCTGGAGAGTCTCAGACTGCTCTGTCAGTGTCAGTGTGAGTCTGATTATAATCCCAGTTAATAACTAATCCAGCTCACAGTCCAGTCAGTCCAGACCAGCCTGGAGAGTCTCAGACTGCTCTGTCAGTGTCAGTGGAGTCTGATTATAATCCCAGTTAATAACTAATCCAGCTCACAGTCCAGTCAGTCCAGCCTGGAGAGTCTCAGACTGCTCTGTCAGTGTCAGTGGAGTCTGATTATAATCCCAGTTAATAACTAATCCAGCTCACAGTCCAGTCAGACCAGCCTGGAGAGTCTCAGACTGCTCTGTCAGTGTCAGTGTGAGTCTGATTATAATCCCAGTTAATAACTAATCCAGCTCACAGTCCAGTCAGTCCAGTCCAGCCTGGAGTGTCTCAGACTGCTCTGTCAGTGTCAGTGTGAGTCTGATTATAATCCCAGTTAATAACTAATCCAGCTCACAGTCCAGTCAGTCCAGTCCAGTCTGGAGAGTCTCAGACTGCTCTGTCAGTGTCAGTGTGAGTCTGATTATAATCCCAGTTAATAACTAATCCAGCTCACAGTCCAGTCAGTCCAGTCCAGTCTGGAGAGTCTCAGACTGCTCTGTCAGTGTCAGTGGAGTCTGATTATAATCCCAGTTAATAACTAATCCAGCTCACAGTCCAGTCAGTCCAGTCCAGCCTGGAGAGTGTCAGACTGCTCTGTCAGTGTCAGTGGAGTCTGATTATAATCCCAGTTAATAACTAATCCAGCTCACAGTCCAGTCAGACCAGCCTGGAGAGTCTCAGACTGCTCTGTCAGTGTCATCGGAGTCTGATTATAATCCCAGTTAATAACCAATCCAGCTCACAGTCCAGTCAGTCCAGTCCAGCCTGGAGAGTCTCAGACTGCTCTGTCAGTGTCAGTAGAGTCTGATTATAATCCCAGTTAATAACTAATCCAGCTCACAGTCCAGTCAGTCCAGCCTGGAGAGTCTCAGACTGCTCTGTCAGTGTCAGTGGAGTCTGATTATAATCCCAGTTTATAACTAATCCAGCTCACACTCCAGTCAGTCCAGCCTGGAGAGTGTCAGACTGCTCTGTCAGTGTCAGTGGAGTCTGATTATAATCCCAGTTAATAACTAATCCAGCTCACACTCCAGTCAGTCCAGTCCAGCTTGGAGAGTCTCAGACTGCTCTGTCAGTGTCAGTGTGAGTCTGATTATAATCCCAGTTTATAACTAATCCAGCTCACACTCCAGTCAGTCCAGCCTGGAGAGTGTCAGACTGCTCTGTCAGTGTCAGTGGAGTCTGATTATAATCCCAGTTAATAACTAATCCAGCTCACAATCCAGTCAGTCCAGTCCAGTCTGGAGAGTCTCAGACTGCTCTGTCAGTGTCAGTGTGAGTCTGATTATAATCCCAGTTAATAACTAATCCAGCTCACAGTCCAGTCAGTCCAGTCCAGTCTGGAGAGTCTCAGACTGCTCTGTCAGTGTCAGTGGAGTCTGATTATAATCCCAGTTAATAACTAATCCAGCTCACAGTCCAGTCAGTCCAGTCCAGTCTGGAGAGTCTCAGACTGCTCTGTCAGTGTCAGTGTGAGTCTGATTATAATCCCAGTTAATAACTAATCCAGCTCACAGTCCAGTCAGTCCAGTCCAGTCTGGAGAGTCTCAGACTGCTCTGTCAGTGTCAGTGGAGTCTGATTATAATCCCAGTTAATAACTAATCCAGCTCACAGTCCAGTCAGTCCAGTCCAGCCTGGAGAGTGTCAGACTGCTCTGTCAGTGTCAGT
Source organism: Lepisosteus oculatus (assembly GCF_040954835.1). NCBI lineage: Eukaryota > Metazoa > Chordata > Actinopteri > Semionotiformes > Lepisosteidae > Lepisosteus > Lepisosteus oculatus. Next base: position 485,261 of record NC_090716.1, read on the forward strand.
GGAGTCTGATTATAATCCCAGTTAATAACTAATCCAGCTCACAGTCCAGTCAGACCAGCCTGGAGAGTCTCAGACTGCTCTGTCAGTGTCATCGGAGTCTGATTATAATCCCAGTTAATAACCAATCCAGCTCACAGTCCAGTCAGTCCAGTCCAGCCTGGAGAGTCTCAGACTGCTCTGTCAGTGTCAGTAGAGTCTGATTATAATCCCAGTTAATAACTAATCCAGCTCACAGTCCAGTCAGTCCAGCCTGGAGAGTCTCAGACTGCTCTGTCAGTGTCAGTGGAGTCTGATTATAATCCCAGTTTATAACTAATCCAGCTCACACTCCAGTCAGTCCAGCCTGGAGAGTGTCAGACTGCTCTGTCAGTGTCAGTGGAGTCTGATTATAATCCCAGTTAATAACTAATCCAGCTCACACTCCAGTCAGTCCAGCCTGGAGAGTCTCAGACTGCTCTGTCAGTGTCAGTGGAGTCTGATTATAATCCCAGTTAATAACTAATCCAGCTCACAGTCCAGTCAGTCCAGTCCAGCCTGGAGAGTCTCAGACTGCTCTGTCAGTGTCAGTGTGAGTCTGATTATAATCCCAGTTTATAACTAATCCAGCTCACACTCCAGTCAGTCCAGCCTGGAGAGTGTCAGACTGCTCTGTCAGTGTCAGTGGAGTCTGATTATAATCCCAGTTAATAACTAATCCAGCTCACAGTCCAGTCAGTCCAGACCAGCCTGGAGAGTGTCAGACTGCTCTGTCAGTGTCAGTGGAGTCTGATTATAATCCCAGTTTATAACTAATCCAGCTCACAGTCCAGTCAGTCCAGTCCAGCCTGGAGAGTCTCAGACTGCTCTGTCAGTGTCAGTGTGAGTCTGATTATAATCCCAGTTTATAACTAATCCAGCTCACACTCCAGTCAGTCCAGCCTGGAGAGTGTCAGACTGCTCTGTCAGTGTCAGTGGAGTCTGATTATAATCCCAGTTAATAACTAATCCAGCTCACAGTCCAGTCAGTCCAGACCAGCCTGGAGAGTGTCAGACTGCTCTGTCAGTGTCAGTGGAGTCTGATTATAATCCCAGTTTATAACTAATCCAGCTCACAGTCCAGTCAGTCCAGTCCAGCCTGGAGAGTCTCAGACTGCTCTGGCAGTGTCAGTGGAGTCTGATTATAATCCCAGTTAATAACTAATCCAGCTCACAGTCCAGTCAGACCAGCCTGGAGAGTCTCAGACTGCTCTGTCAGTGTCAGTGGAGTCTGATTATAATCCCAGTTAATAACTAATCCAGCTCACAGTCCAGTCAGTCCAGTCCAGCCTGGAGAGTGTCAGACTGCTCTGTCAGTGTCAGTGTGAGTCTGATTATAATCCCAGTTAATAACTAATCCAGCTCACAGTCCAGTCAGTCCAGCCTGGAGAGTCTCAGACTGCTCTGTCAGTGTCAGTGTGAGTCTGATTATAATCCCAGTTTATAACTAATCCAGCTCACAGTTCAGTCAGTCCAGTCCAGCCTGGAGAGTCTCAGACTGCTCTGGCAGTGTGACTGTAATCCCAGTAACTGGTTGAGAGTGATACCCAGTGAAGTGTGTGTGTGTGCTGTGTGTGCGGGGTGCAGGGCTTAGGGATCCCGGAACAGATTTGGGGGTGTCTTACGGTGGCGTCCTCTCCAGCGTAGTGACTGATGACCCGTCTTCCCCCGGGGTGCCTCTGGGCCCACTTCGTGATGTTGTACACCTTCCTCTCGATCACCAGCCACCTGTCGTCTGGGTGGGCGTGTTTCTGCACCTCCTCCCAGGTGAACACGCCTCCTCGCGAGCCCCCACAGTCCGCCGTCCCCCCGCCCGCCTCCGTCTGCTGGCCCCCCCCACCCATCGCACTGTCACTCAGTGTCTCTCCTCTCTGTCTCGGTGTCTCTCTCTGTCTCAGTGTCTCTCAGCGTCTCTCTCTGTGTCTCAGTGTCTCACTATGTGTGTCTCAGTGTCTCTGTGTCTCAGCGTCTATTTCAGTGTGTCTCGGTGTCTCTCAGCGTCTCTCTCTGTGTCTCAGTGTCTCACTATGTGTGTCTCAGTGTCTCTCTCTGTGTCTCAGCGTCTATTTCAGTGTGTCTTGGTGTCTCTCTCTGTCTCAGTGTCTCTCAGCGTCTCTCTCTGGGTCTCAGTGTCTCACTATGTGTGTCTCAGTGTCTCTCTCTGTCCCTCAGCGTCTATTTCAGTGTGTCTTGGTGTCTCTCTCTGTCTCAGTGTCTCTCAGCGTCTCTCTCTGGGTCTCAGTGTCTCACTATGTGTGTCTCAGTGTCTCTCTCTGTCCCTCAGCGTCTATTTCAGTGTGTCTCGGTGTCTCTCAGCATCTCTCTCTGTCTCTCTCTGTGTCTCAGTGTCTCTCTCTGTCCCTAAGCGTCTCTCTCAGTGTGTCTCGGTGTCTCTCTCTGTCTCACTGTCTCTCAGCATCTCTCTCTCTGTGTCTCAGTGTCTCCCTCTCTGTGTCTCAGTGTCTCTCTCTCTGTCTCAGTGTCTCTCTCTAAGTGTCTCAGTGTCTCTCTGTGTGTCTCAGTGTCTCTGTCAGTGTCTCTCTCTGTCTCAGTGTCTCTCAGTCTCAGCGTCTCTCTCAGTCTCAGCGTCTCTCTCTGTCTCTCCCAGTGTCCCAGTCTTGGTCTTCAAGAGAAGAGAAAACAGTTTTAAAACATTTTAATTTTTCTGTTTTTAAAAAGAATTATAATAGCAATACTAGTAACCCTTTGCTTATCCATGAATTGTCTAACCAGTTTACCCAGTTCTGGGTTGTGGGGGAGCTGGAGCCTGCTGAGGCAAACAAAGGGCATTAGTCAGAGTGCACCCTGGACATCACAGGGAGGACACACACTCACACACTCACACTCACACACTCACACACTCACACACACTCACTCACACACTCACTCTCACACTCACTCTCACACTCACTCTCACACACACACTCACACACACTCACTCACACACACTCACACTCACACTCACACACACTCACTCACACACACTCACACACACTCACACACACACACACACTCACACACACACTCACACACACACACTCACACACACTCACACACACACTCACACACACTCACACACACTCACACTCACACACACTCACAATCACACACTCACACAATCACTCACACACACTCACACACTCACTCTCACACACTCACTCACACACTCACACTCACACTCTCACACTCACACACACACACACACTCACACACACTCACACACACACACACACTCACACACACACACTCACACACACTCACTCACACACACTCACTCACACACACACTCACACACACACACACTCACACACACTCACTCACTCTCACACACACCCACACACACTCACACACTCACTCACACACACTCACACACACTCACTCACACACACTCACACACACTCACTCACACACACTCACACACACACACTCACTCTCACACACACCCACACACACACTCACTCACACACACTCACACACACTCACTCACACTCACACACACACTCACACACTAACACACACACTCACACTCACTCACACACACACTCACTCACACACACTCACTCACACACTCACTCACACACTCACTCACACACTCACACACACTCACACACACTCACACACACACACTCACTCTCACACACACACACTCACACACACTCACTCACACACACACTCACACACACACTCACTCACACAAACACACACACTCACTCACACACACTCACACTCACACACTCACACACACACACTCATACTCACTCACACTCACTCACACACTCATTCTCACACACACACACTCACTCACACACTCACTCACACACACACTCACACACACTCACACACACTCACTCACACACACACACTCACTCACACACACACTCACTCACACACTCACACACACACTCACACACACACTCACACTCACACACACTCACACTCACACACACACACTCACACACACACTCATACACACACTTGAATTGAAGTGAACTGTTAGAGAGGTACAGGAGTGAAACAGAACCGCAGTCGAATACAAAAGGAAACCTGACACTGCAACAGAAGCAGGACAGAGGAGAGCTGACTGCAACTCTCTCTCCTCCTGTCTCTCTCTCCCTCCTCCTGTCTCTCTCTCTCCTCCTGTCTCTCTCTCTCTCCTCCTGTCTCTCTCCCTCCTCCTGTCTCTCTCTCTCTGCTCCTGGCTCTCTCTCTCTGCTCCTGTCTCTCTGCTCCTGTCTCTCCATTGAAACAGGCTTATTGGAGTGACAGGTAAGTTACTGTGCTGACACAGCAGATACAGTCACCACAACCTCTGCAGACATTTACAGTACAAGACAAACACGTCACAGGACTTTCACACACAACACTTGTTGATCTCCCGTCTCTCTCTCTGCTCCTGTCTCTCTGAGCCAGTCTGTCTCTCTCTGCTCCTGTCTGTCTCTCTCCCCATCTCGGTCTCTCTCTCTGCTCCTGTCTGTCTCTCTCCCCATCTCTGTCTCTCTCTCTCTGCTCTTGTCTGTCTCTCTCTGCTCCTATCTCTCTCTCAGCTCCTGTCTGTCTCTCTCTCCATTTCGGTCTCTCTCTGCTCCTGTCTCTCTCCCCATCTCGGTCTCTCTCTGCTCCTGTCTCTCTCTGCTCCTGTCTCTCTCCCCATCTCGGTCTCTCTCTGATCCTATCTCTCTCTCTCCCCATCTCTGTCTCTCTCCCCTTCTCGGTCTCTCTCTGCTCCTGTCTGTCTCTCTCCCCATCTCTGTCTCTCTCCCCTTCTCGGTCTCTCTCTGCTCCTGTCGGTCTCTCTCCCCATCTCGGTCTCTCTCTCTCCCCATCTCGGTCTCTCTCTGCTCCTGTCTCTCTCCTCCTGTCTGTCTCTCTCCCCATCTCGGTCTCTCTCTGCTCCTATCTCTCTCTCTGCTCCTGTCTGTCTCTCTCCCCATCTCTGTCTCTCTCTGCTCCTGTCTCTCCCTCTCTCTCCAGGATATTTGCAGCCTATCCCTGTATCCCCGTGTTCGCTCCGGTCTCGCGCCGGGCCCGTGCAGGCAGGTGCCGGGATGCGCCTGCTCCGGAGCACGGATCGGCGCGAGAACCCAGCCGCGCGCGCGTCGCGCCCCGGAGCCGTGAAAGCCTCGCGCCCCACACTCACCGTCCCCGCGCGAGCGCCGGTCCACAGCCCGAGCGGCTCCTGTCTCCGTCTCTGCTCCTGCAAAACCGCTACTATGACATTTCTTACGCGAGCATCGCTGCGTCCCTCCTCCTCCTCCTCCTCCCTCCTCCCGTCCCCGCGACCCCGGCTCCTCCGCGATCAGCCGAGCCGCGCGGAGCCAATCCGCGGCCGCCGCTCGCCGGCCAAGACTCTGCAATTGGTGCGGCGCTGCTCTCGCGAACGCGGTCCCGGAGAGAGGCTTTGTGCGGCTCGCGCTCTGTCTGTGGGAATACCGGCTCGCGGGGAGGGGGGTGCGCGAGCGTGGGTCTCACCGACAGGGAGCCCCCACAGAGCCCGGCAGCCCCGGACCAACACTCTGCTCTCGCCATCAGAGGTGACTGTTCTGTGCTGCTCACAGCGAGACCCACACAGTCTAGTCTACTAGCCCCGTGAGAGCAGGGTAAAAACACAGTACAGTGTACAGTAGTAAATCAGAGTGAGATCTGGGTAAAAGCACAGTACAGTGCAGTAAAGCCCCGTGAGAGCAGGGTAAAAACACAGAACAGTGTACAGTAGTAAATCAGAGTGAGATCTGGGTAAAAGCACAGTACAGTGCAGTAAAGCCCCGTGAGAGCAGGGTAAAAACACAGTACAGTGCACAGTAGTAAATCAGAGTGAGATCTGGGTAAAAGCACAGTACAGTGCAGTAAAGCCCCGTGAGAGCAGGGTAGAAACACAGTACAGTGCAGTAAACCCCAGTGAGATCTGGGAAAAAGCACAGTACAGAGCAGTAAAGCCCAGTGAGATCAGGGTAAAAACAGTACAGTGCAGTAAATCAGAGTGAGATCTGGGTAGAAACACGGTACAGTGCACCAAAGCCCAGTGAGATCAGGGTAAAAACACAGTACAGTGCAGTAAAGCCCTGTGAGAGCAGGGTAAAAACAAAGTACAGTGTACAGTTGTAAATAAGAGTGAGATCTTGGTAAAAGCACAGTACAGTGCAGTAAAGCCCCGTGAGAGCAGGGTAAAAACACAGAACAGTGTACAGTAGTAAATCAGAGTGAGATCTGGGTAAAAGCACAGTACAGTGCAGTAAAGCCCCGTGAGAGCAGGGTAGAAACACAGTACAGTGCAGTAAAGCCCAGTGAGATCAGGGTAAAAACACAGTACAGTGCAGTAAAGCCCCATGAGAGCAGGGTAGAAACACAGTACAGTGCAGTAAAGCCCAGTGAGATCAGGGTAAAAACAGTAATAATAATAATAACAATAACAATAATAATAATAATAATAATAATAATAATAATAAACTCTATTTTATATAGCGCCTTTAAAGGTGGCTTCTCAAAGCGCTTTACAGGATGACAATAACAATAAATAAGAAGACTACAACAATAAATAAGAAAATTTCACAAGACAGGACACAAATATAATTACAACAATACAACAATAACAATAGAGGAGACCGTGGAAGATGGTATTAAGAAGAGCAGAGGGGTGAAGAATGGAACCAGTTAAGTAAAGGCTTTTCTGAAGAAGAAGGTTTTGAGTCTGGATTTGAAGGAGTTTAGAGAAGGTGACTCTCTAATATCCTTGGGCAAGGAGTTCCAGAGCTTGGGGGCATAGCAGGAGAAGGCCCTGTCGCCCATACAATGTAGACGGGCTTGGGGGACAGTAAGGAGGGCAGAATTTGAAGAGCGGAGGTTGCGAGGTGGGGAGTAGGGCGATAAAAGTTCAGACAGGTATTGAAGAGCCAAGCCATGTAAAGCCTTGTAGGTGAGCATGAGGATTTTAAAGTCTACGCGGAATTTGACCGGAAGCCAGTGCAAGGACTCCAGGATAGGAGTAATGTGAACACTTGCACTAGACCTGGTCAGGATTCTGGCTGCTGAATTTTGGACATACTGCAGCTTGTTCAGAGTTGATTTAGATACCCCAGGGAGTAGAGCATTGCAGTAGTCAATTCGAGAGAATACAAATATGTTGATCAGCTTTTCAGCCACAGTTAATGATAGCATAGGGCGTAGTCTTGCGATATTTCTAAGGTGAAAAAAAGATGTTTTGACAGTATGCTGTACATGTGGGTCGAATGTTAAGCCAGAATCGAATATAACCCCAAGGTTTTTCAATTTTGATTGGAGCTCAAGTACAGAGCCATCTACAGACAGGGTTACAGGACTGGCTTTGCGAAGTTGATGGGGGGTGCCAATAAGCATGACTTCAGTCTTGTCACAGTTAAGATGAAGGAAGTACAATGCAGTAAAGCCCTGTGAGATCAGGGTAAAAACACAGTACAGTGCAGTAAACCCCAGTGAGATCAGGGTAGAAACACAGTAAAGTGCAGTAAACCCCAGTGAGATCAGGGTAAAAACACAGTACAGTGCAGTAAAGCCCAGTGAGATCAGGGTAAAAGCACAGTACAGAGCAGTAAAGCCCAGTGAGATCAGGGTAAAACGGTACAGTGCAGTAAATCAGAGTGAGATCAGGGTAGAAACACGGTACAGTGCAGCAAAGCCCAGTGAGATCAGGGTAAAAACACAGTACAGTGCAGTAAAGCCCTGTGAGAGCAGGGTAAAAACAAAGTACAGTGTACAGTTGTAAATAAGAGTGAGATCTCGGTAAAAGCACAGTACAATGCATGAAAACCCCGTGAGAGCAGGGTAAAAACACAGAACAGTGTACAGTAGTAAATCAGAGTGAGATCTGGGTAAAAGCACAGTACAGTGCAGTAAAGCCCCTTGAGAGCAGGGTTAAAACACAGTACAGTGTACAGTAGTAAATCAGAGTGAGATCTGGGTAAAAGCACAGTACAGTGCTGTAAACCCCAGTGAGATCAGGGTAAAAACACAGTACAGCGCAGTAAACCCCAGTGAGATCAGGGTAAAAACACAGTACAGTGCAGGAAAGCCCAGTGAGATCAGGGTAGAAACACAGTACAGTGCAGGAAAGCCCAGTGAGATCAGGGTAGAAACACAGTACTGTGCAGTAAAGCCCAGTGAGATCAGGGTAAAAGCACAGTACAGAGCAGTAAAGCCCAGTGAGATCAGGGTAAAAACAGTACAGTGCAGTAAATCAGAGTGAGATCTGGGTAGAAACACAGTACAGCACAGTTAACCCCAGTGAGATCAGGGTAAAAACAGTATAGTGCAGTAAAGCCCAGTGAGATCAGGGTAAAAACAGTACAGTGCAGTAAACCCCAGTGAGATCAGGGTAAAAACACAGTACAGTGCAGTAAAGCCCAGTGAGATCAGGGTAGAAACACAGTCCAGCGCAGTAAAGCCCAGTGAGATCAGGGTAAAAGCACAGGACAATACAGTAAAGCCCAGTGAGATGGTGATAAGATCTGCAACAGGTCCACAGAACTGTCATACTTTTCCACGGGCACTGTGTGGTCTGACATTGGAAGTGGTTCAGCAGTGCAGAGGCTGCCCTGACCTGCTCTTGAATACACAGATCACCCCAAGAGAGCTGGACAGCAGCCAGCACAGCCTGCCATTTGAATTGCAAAGTGCTTCCCGACGAGATTTTCATCAAGACAGAGCAGCGGACGAGTCAGGGCAGGAGAGAGGGAGAGAGAGACAAGAGGGAGAGGGTGTGAGACAGTGCAGGAGAGTGAAACAGTGCAGGAGGTTACAGGAGGTACTGTATAGCGTGTGTGGGGAGATCACTGGAAGATCACACTATTACACAGAAGAGAGAGACAGCAGGAGGCTGCAGGATGTATAGATCACACTATCAGTGCAGAAGAGAGAGACAGCAGGAGGCTGCAGGATGTATAGATTACACTATCAGTACAGCTGGGGGAGGCTGAGATCTGTGCAGGCCAATCTATCACCTGATCAGTCACTGCCTGTCAGAAACATGCATGAATCTCCTGATTACAGCACAGCCTATAAACACATCTCATGCATTAACACGGCAAGAGCTACAGAGAAAGAAATCGCCACACCTGCACACTCATTTCCCTTGCTGGGCGGAGACAGCACACAACACATTTGTACCCCGACATTATCACCTACACATCTGCCCCATCGCACACCCATTCACCTACTCCCAACTTTCACCCGCACACCCTACCCCTGTCCTCCTGTCACCCTACACCTGTCCTCCTGCACACCTGTCCTCCTGTCTCCCTACACCTGTCCTCCTGTCACCTGTACGCCTGCACACCCTACACCTGTCCTCCTGTACATCTATAATAATAATAATTGCTTACACTTATATAGCACTTTACACCTGTCCTCCTGCACACCCTACACCTGTCCTCCTGTACAACTGTCCTCCTGTCACCTTACACCTGTCCTCCTGCACGCCTGTCCTCCTGTCTTCCTGCACACCCTACGCCTGCCCTCCTGTCTTCCTGCACACCTGTCCTCCTGCACACCCTACACCTGTCCTCCTGCACACCTGTCCTCCTGCACACCCTACACCTGTCCTCCTGTCCTCCTGCACACCCTACACCTGTCCTCCTGCACACCTGTCCTCCTGCACACCCGTCCTCCTGCACACCCTACACCTGTCCTCCTGCACACCTGTCCTCCTGCACACCCTACACCTGTCCTCCTGTCCTCCTGCACACCCTACACCTGTCCTCCTGCACACCTGTCCTCCTGCACACCCTACACCTGTCCTCCTGCACACCTGTCCTCCTGCACACCCTACACCTGTCCTCCTGCACACCTGTCCTCCTGCACACCTGTCCTCCTGCACACCCTACACCTGTCCTCCTGCACACCCTACACCTGTCCTCCTGCACACCTGTCCTCCTGCACACCCGTCCTCCTGCACACCCTACACCTGTCCTCCTGCACACCTGTCCTCCTGCACACCCTACACCTGTCCTCCTGCACACCTGTCCTCCTGTACACCCTACGCCTGCCCTCCTGTCTTCCTGCACACCTGTCCTCCTGCACACCCTACACCTGCCCTCCTGCACACCTGTCCTCCTGCACACCCTACACCTGTCCTCCTGTCCTCCTGCACACCCTACACCTGTCCTCCTGCACACCTGTCCTCCTGCACACCCTACACCTGTCCTCCTGCACACCTGTCCTCCTGCACACCCTACACCTGTCCTCCTGCACACCTGTCCTCCTGCACACCCTACACCTGTCCTCCTGTCCTCCTGCACACCCTACACCTGTCCTCCTGCACACCTGTCCTCCTGCACACCCTACACCTGTCCTCCTGCACACCTGTCCTCCTGCACACCCTACACCTGTCCTCCTGCACACCTGTCCTCCTGCACACCCTACACCTGTCCTCCTGTCCTCCTGCACACCCTACACCTGTCCTCCTGCACACCCTACGCCTGCCCTCCTGCCTGAGCCCTGAGGAACAAGCAGTGCCTCTCTCCTCTTCCCACCTTTCCCTCTCCTTTCTGGCATCAGCCCCCTGAGGCCTCCTTCATAATCCCCAGTCTGGCAGCTGACTGCAAGTCCTGCCCTGAATACAGAGGCAGAAAGGCACAAACAGAAAAGAGAAAATGCAAATTCCTGCCACCCCCAGCTAACTGCACTAAAGGTCAAATTCCACACTCCCCTTCCTCCTCTCTCCACCATCTCCCCCTCTCTTCCCTTGCAGTTCAACTCAATCCAAAAAGCTTCATAGGCGTCAGTGTTGCCAAATCAGATACAGTCAATAGAATATCTGTACCTCAGACTTTGACAGGAGATCACACACTGTATTATTATTGAGAGACAGACTCACTGTTCCTCAGGCTGGGACAGGAGATCACACACTGTATTATTATTATTATTGAGAGACAGGCTCACTGTCTGTTCCTCAGGCTGGGACAGGAGATCACACACTGTATTATTATTATTATTGAGAGAAAGGCTCACTGTCTGTTCCTCAGACTTTGACAGGAGATCACACACTGTATTATTATTGAGAGACAGACTCACTGTTCCTCAGGCTGGGACAGGAGATCACACACTGTATTATTATTATTGAGAGACAGGCTCACTGTCTGTTCCTCAGGCTGTGACAGGAGGTCACACACTGTATTATTATTATTGAGAGACAGGCTCACTGTTCCTCAGGCTGGGACAGGAGATCACACACTGTATTATTATTATTGAGAAGAGGCTCACTGTCTGTTCCTCAGGCTGGGACAGGAGATCACACACTGTATTATTATTATTGAGAAGAGGCTCACTGTCTGTTCCTCAGGCTGGGACAGGAGATCACACACTGTATTATTATTATTGAGAGACAGGCTCACTGTCTGTTCCTCAGGCTGTGACAGGAGATCACACACTGTATTATTATTATTGAGAGACAGGCTCACTGTCTGTTCCTCAGGCTGGGACAGGAGATCACACACTGTATTATTATTATTGAGAGACAGGCTCACTGTCTGTTCCTCAGGCTGGTACAGGAGATCACACACTGTATTATTATTATTGAGAGACAGGCTCACTGTTCCTCAGGCTGGGACAGGAGATCACACACTGTATTATTATTATTGAGAGACAGGCTCACTGTCTGTTCCTCAGGCTGGTACAGGAGATCACACACTGTATTATTATTATTGAGAGACAGGCTCACTGTCTGTTCCTCAGGCTGTGACAGGAGATCACACACTGTATTATTATTATTGAGAGACAGGCTCACTGTCTGTTCCTCAGGCTGGGACAGGAGATCACACACTGTATTATTATTATTGAGAAACAGGCTCGCTGTCTGTTCCTCAGGCTGGGACAGGAGATCACACACTGTATTATTATTATTGAGAGACAGGCTCACTGTTCCTCAGGCTGTGACAGGAGATCACACACTGTATTATTATTATTGAGAGACAGGCTCACTGTCTGTTCCTCAGGCTGGGACAGGAGATCACACACTGTATTATTATTATTGAGAGACAGGCTCACTGTCTGTTCCTCAGGCTGTGACAGGAGATCACACACTGTATTATTATTATTGAGAGACAGGCTCACTGTCTGTTCCTCAGGCTGGGACAGGAGATCACACACTGTATTATTATTATTGAGAGACAGGCTCACTGTCTGTTCCTCAGGCTGGGACAGGAGATCACACACTGTATTATTATTATTGAGAGACAGGCTCACTGTCTGTTCCTCAGGCTGGGACAGGAGATCACTGTATTACTATTATTGAGATTCACACAGACACACACACCCACACATAGACTCACAGACACACTTATACACAGAGACACAGACTCACAGACACACACAGATTCACACAGACTCAATTCACACAGACTCTCTCTCTCTCACACACAGACTCACAGACTCACACACACCCACACACAGACACACACAAAGAGACAGACTCACAGACACTCACACACACACAGACACAGACGGGTGCTCTGACAGCACCAGGGCGCTCTGTGAGCCCGGGTGGGGCGGCTCTGCTGGTGGCGTCAGGCGGCCGGAGCTCAGCGGTCCCGGTTCCCCCAATCAGCGGCGCAGCCGGATCACCTGCGCGAGGCGGCCCAATCGGCTGCGGGCTGCGCGAGTGGGGGTGGGAGTGTCCCGTGCTGAAGCGAGCGCCTGGGGGAGGCGGGGCAGCAGCAGCATCTCGCGGATAAAAGGGTCCAGGAGGATGTTCTGCGCGTGGCTGAGGACGTGTTAGTGGCGTGATCTCGGCTCGGCCTGAACTGCGTGCTCCCGGTGTTGGGTCCGCGGGCGCTTCTGGTCCCGGTTCGGTGCTTTCGGCCGGCAGGATGGGCGCAGGCGCAGAGAGCAACCCCGTGCTGCGGCAGCTGACTTGGCTCGAGGTGCAGGAGCGCGCTGGGGGTCGCGGGATCGAGGAGCGCTGGCTGGTGATTGACAGGAAGGTGTATGACGTCACCAACTTCAGGCTGCGTCACCCCGGTGGACCGAGACTTCTGGCGCACTACGCTGGCCAGGACGCCACGGTGAGTGACGTCACTCTTTCCTCCCTGGAATCGGGCTGATGGAGTGCGGGTGTCCTGCCTGCCTCTGTCATTCCCAGCGCTGTGTTACACACTCTGAACCACTGTAACACTCTGACACACTGGAGCGCTCTTACACACTGTAACACTCTGACACAGTGGAGCGCTCTAACACACTGTAACACTCTGACACACTGGAGCGCTCTAGCACACTGTAACACTCTGACACACTGGAGCGCTCTAACACACTGTAACACTCTGACACACTGGAGCGCTCTAACACACTGTAACACTCTGACACAGTGGAGCGCTCTAACACACTGTAACACTCTGACACACTGGAGCGCTCTAACACACTGTAACACTCTGACACACTGGAGCGCTCTAACACACTGTAACACTCTGACACAGTGGAGCGCTCTAACACACTGTAACACTCTGACACAGTGGAGCGCTCTTTCACACTGTAATACTCTGACACAGTGGAGCGCTCTTTCACACTGTAATACTCTTGCACACTGTAATACTCTTTCACACTGTGATACTCTTTCACACTGTGATACTCTTGCACACTGTGATACTCTGACACAGTGGAGCGCTCTTTCACACTGTAATACTCTCACACACTGTGATACTCTTTCACACTGTGATACTCTTTCACACTGTGATACTCTTGCACACTGTGATACTCTGACACACTGGAGTGCTCTTGCACACTGTAATACTCTCACACACTGGAGCACTCTTTCACACTGTGATACTCTGACACACTGGAGTGCTCTTGCACACTGTAATACTCTTGCACACTGTAATACTCTTGCACACTGTAATACTCTCACACACTGGAGCGCTCTCACACACTGTAGTACTCTTTCACACTGGAGCGCACTCATGCACTTCAATATTTTCACACTGTAATACTCTACACACTAGAGCACTCTTTCACACTGTAATAGTCTGACATGCTGGAGCGCTCTCATGCACTGTAATGGTCTGACACGCTGGAGAACTCTTTCACACCGGAGCGTCCTCATGCACTTTAATACTCTGACACACTGTAATGTTCTTTCACAATGGAGCGCTCTCACACACTGTAATACTCTTTCAACTGTAATACACTGACACACTAGAGTGCTCTTTAACACTGTAATACTCTTTCACACTGGAACGCTCTCATGCACTGTAATACTCTCTCACACTGTAAGACTCTCACACTGAAGCACTCTCACGCACTGTAACACTCTGACACACTGGAGAGTTCTTTCACACTGTAATACTCTGACACACTGGTGTGCTCGCACACACTTGAATACTCTGACACACTGGAGCGCTCTCTGGCACTCTAATACTCTTTCATACTAAAGCGCTCTTTAACACTATAATACTGACACACTGGAGTGCTCTCACAAACTGTAACACTCTGACACACTGGAGTGCTCTTGCACACTGTAACACTCTGACACACTGGAGTGCTCTTGCACACTGTAATACTCTGACACACTGTGATACTCTGACACACTGGAGTGCTCTTGCACACTGTAATACTCTGACACTGGAGCGCTCTAACACACTGTAACACTCTGACACACTGGAGTGCTCTTGCACACTGTAACACTCTGACACACTGGAGTGCTCTTGCACACTGTAATACTCTGACACTGGAGTGCTCTTTCACACTGTAACACTCTGACACACTGGAGTGCTCTTTCACACTGTAACACTCTGACACACTGGAGTGCTCTTGCACACTGTAATACTCTGACACTGGAGCGCTCTTTCACACTGTAACACTCTGACACACTGGAGTGCTCTTGCACACTGTAATACTCTGACACTGGAGCGCTCTTTCACACTGTAACACTCTGACACACTGGAGTGCTCTTGCACACTGTAATACTCTGACACTGGAGCGCTCTTTCACACTGTAACACTCTGACACACTGGAGTGCTCTTGCACACTGTAATACTCTGACACTGGAGCGCTTTTTCACACTGTAACACTCTGACACACTGGAGTGCTCTTGCACACTGTAATACTCTGACACTGGAGCGCTCTTTCACACTGTGATACTCTGACACTGGAGCGCTCTTTCACACTGTAACACTCTGACACACTGGAGTGCTCTTGCACACTGTGATACTCTGACACTGGAGCGCTCTTTCACACTGTAACACTCTGACACACTGGAGTGCTCTTGCACACTGTAATACTCTGACACTGGAGCGCTCTTTCACACTCCTAATACTGTCTGTCACACATCAGCCGATGGGTCAGAACTCCAGCACAGTGGACTGAGAGCAGAGTTCAGCTCCAGAGCAGAGGGGGGGCAGGGGGAGGGAGAAGGCAGGGGGGGGGGGGGCATTGCGAGTGAGGAGGGGGCAGAGTGAGCGGGGGCATGGGGAGTGAGGGAGGGGCAGGAGGGGCAGAGTGGGGTGGCAGGAGGGGGCAGGGGGAGTGAGGGGGGTGCAGGAGGGGCAGAGTGGGGTGGCAGGAGGGGGCAGGGGGAGTGAGGGGGGTGCAGGAGGGGCAGAGTGAGGGGGGGCAGGAGGGGGCAGAGTGGGGTGGGGTGGGGTAGGCGGGAGGGGGCAGAGTGTAGGGGTAGAGTAAGGGGAGCCCTGAGCCTCAGGTATTACTCTCCCGGTACACAAACACTGCTCTGCTGGTGGCCAGTGCGCCTGCTGGAGTTCGAGGCTGGTGAGCACTGTGGGGATCCTCTGTCTCAGGACGCCTTCACTGCCTTCCACATCGACAAGCGGCTGGTGAGGCGCCATCTGAACGCCCTGCTGGTGGGAGAGCTGGCCCCTGGGGAGCCCAGCGTGGAGCCCAGCAAGAGTGTGAGTCCCCCCCTCTCCCCTCTCCCCTCTCCCCTCAATTTCAGCTCAAGGTGGTTCATTAGCATGACCGATGGGTACAATCAGTGTTGCCAAAGCAAATAAAAATAATAAAATGAACATGAAACAAAAATAAAAGTAAAATAAAATCTACAGACATTTACAACAAAGACATATCATAAAATAATTAACATATACTGTAAACATATTGAGCATTATTGTGAGACAGACTCACTGTTCCTCAGACTGTGACAGGAGATCACATACTGGGCTGCCAGTTCAACTGAGTTCCCTCCTCCCTCTCCCAGTAGGATTGGGACCTGTTGTGATTCTGGCAGGTGTGGGAACTCTGGGACTAGATTTCTGAGTTTAGGGAAGAATGTTTCTCTAATCCCAGAGTGTCTGTCACAGTGCAGTAGGAAGTGCACCTCTGTCTCTATTTCTCCCCGCTGGCAGTGGGAGCACAGCCTGTCCTCTCTGGGCAGCCAGGTCTGCCTGTGTCGCCCAGTTTCTATGGCCAGGCTGTGGTCACTGAGCCTGTACTTGTCAGGGTCTGTTTCTTTTTGCTGTTTCTTATCTTGGTCAAATATTTGGCTAGTGTGTATTGCCTGTTTAGGGTTCTGTAGCATTCCAGTTTATGTTGTGTTTGTGTGTGTGTCCCAGTGTGTGAGATATTGCTGTTTGATCTGTGCTGTGATATGGTTGAGTCTGGGTTGTGGTGCTCTAGCAGTGCTGTCCTGAGGCTGGTTAGTGTCGGTGTGGCTCAGGTCAGTGAGCCTCAGGACCAGCTGGCTCAGGGGGCTCTGTTTTGGGCTCAGCTCTTGACTCAGCAGGGCTTTGTGGTGGTAGGAATTTTGGTAGCTGTTTTTTAGGTGTAGCCAATACTTTAATACTCTTTTCTATATGTTTATCAATAGTGGGTACTGGCCTAATTCAGCCCTGCACCCGTTGTTAGGTGTTTTTCTCTGCACACGGAGGATGTTTCTACAGAAACAGTTTCTGTGGGGTGTTTGTCCCATTGAGTGTACTCCTGGTCTGTAAGGGGACCCCACACTTCACTGCCATATAGGGCAATGGGTTGGATTAAACTTTGAAATATTTGGAATCAGATTTTTGTTGGTGGGTTGATGTTGAAGAGCCTCCTTCTTATTGCGTAGAAAGCCCTGAGTGCCTTCTCCCTCAGTGCCTTCACTGTCAGGTTCTGCTGCAGCCCCTGTTCTGGGTCCAGATGGGCTGGCAGTGCCCAGGTCTGACAGTACTGCTCCAGCAGTGCCAGGCTCTGCTGCAGCCCCTGTTCTGGGTCCAGATGGGCTGGCAGTGCCCAGGTCTGACAGTACTGCTCCAGCAGTGCCAGGTTCTGCTGCAGCCCCTGTTCTGTGGGCGACAGCAGGACCAGGTCATCTGCATAGAGCAGGAACTTGATTTCTGTGTCGTGTAGTGTGAGACCAGGAGCTGCAGACTGCTCCAACATTCCTGCTAATTCGTTGATATAGATATTGAACAGTGTTGGGCTCAGGCTGCAGCCCTGTCTCACCCCACGGCCTTGGGTGAAGAATTTGGTCCTTTTGTTTCCACTTTTCACTGCACATTTGTTCTCTGAATATATTGATTTAATTGTCTTACTCTCTCACTCTCCCTGAGGGGCTGTCACTGTGTGCGTGGGGATATTCCCAGTGGACTCTGTCTGTCTCTGTGTTGGGGGGACATTCCCAGTGGACTCAGTGTCTCCCCCTGCTGGTTATCTGTGCAGCTCTCCCTGACGGAGGATTTCCGCCGCCTGCGCGCTGTGGTCGAGGAGACAGGCCTCCTGCAGCCCCGCTGGCTCTTCTTCCTCGCGGCTCTAGCCCACATCCTGCTGCTGGACGTGCTGGCTTGGCTCACCCTCTGGCTCGTGGGCGCCTCCTGGTGGGCCTTTGCTGTTACTGCGATTCTACTGAGCACTGTGCAGGTTTGAGCCCCTGATCCTTCCGTCTGCCTAGAGCTGTTCCAGTCAGTCGCTCAGTCGCAGAGCCTGTGTCTCCTCTCCTTTCAGCCTCCAGCTCTCCTCTCCTTGCTCCTCTCTGCTGTTTCAAGGCAGGCTCTCCTCGTGATGTGCTGTTTTCATTAACAGAAACACTATTAAATGAATTGAGTGCTGTTTGATGCTGTGTTCAGTGTTATTTTGTGCCGTATTCAATGATCTTTCTCTCTCAGGCCCAAGCTGGGTGGCTTCAGCATGATTTCGGTCACCTGTCCGTGTGCGGGACGTCCCGCTGGAACCACCTGTTTCACAGATTCGTCATTGGACACCTGAAGGTCAGGGTGGGACTCTTTCTGACCAGTTCAGTACAGCCCAGTACATCCTGTCCTGGTCCAGTCCAGTTCGACTTGGTGGAGCCCGGTCGTACCGGTACCGGCCCAGTCCAGAGTACCGCAGCGGGTCCTGGGGCAGTGGTGCTCATGCGCTCTCTGTCCTGTAGGGGGCTCCAGCGAGCTGGTGGAACCATCTGCACTTCCAGCATCACGCCAAGCCCAACTGCTACCGCAAGGACCCGGACATCAGCATGCACCCCCTGCTGTTCGCCCTGGGAAAGACGCTCTCCGTCGAGGTCAGTACCTCGTGCCGCCACTGGGGGGCAGACAGTCGCACTCCGGGCTTCCCGAACGGCGCGTGCTTTAACCTGTGTGCCTGTCGTTCACAGCTGGGAGCTCAGAAGAGGAAGTACATGCCTTATCAGTACCAGCACAAATACTTCTTCTTCCGTGAGTCCCTGCGTATCTTCTTCATGTATCTTCATCCTCTCAATTCAATTCAATTCAATCCTCTCTCTGTGTGTCTCTCCAGCGGTGCTCCTGTCTGTGTGTCTCTCTCTGTGTGTCTCTCCAGCGGTGCTCCTGTCTGTGTGTCTCTCTCTGTGTGTCTCTCTCTGTGTGTCTCTCCAGCGGTGCTCCTCTCTGTGTGTCTCTCCAGCGGTGCTCCTCTCTGTGTGTCTCTCTCTGTGTGTCTCTACAGCGGTGCTCCTGTGTGTGTGTCTCTACAGCGGTGCTCCTGTCTGTGTCTCTCTCTGTGCGTCTCTACAGCGGTGCTCCTGTCTGTGTGTCTCTGTGTGTCTCTACAGCGGTGCTCCTGTCTGTGTGTCTCTCTGTGTGTCTCTACAGCAGTGCTCCTGTCTGTGTGTCTCTGTGTGTCTCTACAGCGGTGCTCCTGTCTGTGTGTCTCTACAGCGATGCTCATGGCTGTTGTTCTCTTCACAGTCGGTCCTCCAGCTCTGATCCCTCTGTATTTCCAGTGGTACATCTTCTACTTTGTTGTGAGGCGTCACCAGTGGCAGGTGGGTCAGTCGGAGCTTGTGGTCTTGCAGATGTGGCGGCGCCCTGTAGGAGGTGCTAGATGGAAGCTGAGTTTCTGTCTCTGCCCTCAGGACCTGCTGTGGATGCTGTCTTTCTATGTTCGGTTCACATTGTGCTACCTGCCCCTGCTTGGACTCCCGGCCTTCCTGGGTCTGTTTTTCCTGGTGAGGTAAGATATAGACAGAGTGTAACACAGCACAGAGACAGCGTGACAGTCTAACACAGAGACAGCGTGACAGTCTAACACAGAGACAGCGTGACAGTCTAACACAGTGGCACAGAGACAGCGTGACAGTCTAACACAGAGACAGCGTGACTGTGACACAGAGACAGTGTGACAGTCTAACACAGTGGCGCAGTGACAGTGTGACTGTGGCGCAGAGACAGTGTGACAGTCTAACACAGTGGCGCAGAGACAGTGTGACAGTGTGGCTCAGAGACAGTGTGACATTCTAACATAGTGGCGCAGAGACAGTGTGACAGTCTAACACAGTGGCGCAGTGACAGTGTGACACAGAGACAGTGTGACAGTCTAACACAGTGGCGCAGAGACAGTGTGACTGTGACACAGAGACAGTGTGACAGTCTAACACAGTGGCGCAGTGACAGTGTGACACAGAGACAGTGTGACAGTCTAACACAGTGGCACAGAGACAGTGTGACACAGAGACAGTGTGACAGTCTAACACAGTGGCGCAGAGACAGTGTGACAGTGTGACACAGAGACAGTGTGACAGTGTGACTGTGGCGCAGAGACAGTGTGACAGTCTAACACAGTGGCGCAGTGACAGTGTGACACAGAGACAGTGTGACAGTCTAACACAGTGGCGCAGTGACAGTGTGACACAGAGACAGTGTGACAGTCTAACACAGTGGCGCAGTGACAGTGTGACAGTGTGACACAGAGACAGTGTGACAGTCTAACACAGTGGCGCAGAGACAGTGTGACAGTGGCGCAGAGACAGTGTGACAGTGTGACACAGAGACAGTGTGACATTCTAATACAGTGGTACAGAGACAGTGTGGGGTAGACAGTGTGTGTTCTGCTTCTAGAGACAGTGTTCTGCTTATGTCCTGCAGGTTCCTAGAGAGTAACTGGTTTGTGTGGGTGACCCAGATGAACCACATCCCCATGCACATCGATCGGGACCAGAACCGGGACTGGCTCACCATGCAGGTGCCAATGGTCTATCGAGCTGTAGAGGGCCTCTCAGTTTGAGTGTGATTGGCTGGCACACATCCTCTGCTCTGAATTCTGCCTGGTAACAGGCTGTCTCTGCTCTCTGATAGGTCCAGGCAACCTGCAACGTGCACCAGTCCTTGTTCAACGATTGGTTCACAGGACACCTCAACTTCCAGATCGAGCACCAGTGAGTTTCCGTGCGAGCCGTCTGCTCTGTGTCCCCGTGTCCGGCATGCAGCACTGCCCACTGTCCCTCTGTCCCTCCTCTCCCGCAGCCTGTTTCCCACGATGCCTCGCCACAGCTACGCCGCGGTGGCGCCCCTGGTGCGCTCGCTGTGCCAGCGCCACGGGCTGGAGTACACCAGCAAACCCCTGCTCACCGCCTTCGCCGACATCGTGCGGTGAGTCCCCCTGCCGCCGCGCGCCCGCCGCCCGCCGCGCGCCCCTGCCCACCGCGCACCCGCGGCCCCTCACCGCCCTCTCCCTCTCCCGCAGCTCCCTGAAGGACTCGGGACGCCTCTGGCTTGATGCCTACCTGCACAGGTGAGGGCAGGCGCAGGCCTGACGCTCGCACCCCTGGCCTCCCCGACCTCCCCGTTCAGAAGACGGAGCCGCGCCTCTCCGCCCAGTGACCCCTGCTCTGCTGGACGACGTCCACAGGCCTGTCGGAGGAGGACTTGTCCCTGGGGAAGATGTGCTCTGAAGCCGACTGGACTGTGAAGGTCCTCTTTCTGGCACGCGTGAGGGGGCCCTGCCACTAGGTGTCACTGTTGATGACGGGGGACACTGGCCTCTCTCTGCCACTAGGTGTCACTGTTGATGACGGGGGACACTGGCCTCTCTCTGCCACTAGGTGTCACTGTTGATGACGGGGGGACACTGGCCTCTCTCTGCCACTAGGTGTCACTGTTGATGACGGGGGACACTGGCCTCTCTCTGCCACTAGGTGTCACTGTTGATGACGGGGGACACTGGCCTCTCTCTGCCACTAGGTGTCACTGTTGATGACGGGGGACACTGGCCTCTCTCTGCCACTAGGTGTCACTGTTGATGACGGGGGACACTGGCCTCTCTCTGCCACTAGGTGTCACTGTTGTCAATGAGGGTCACTGCATGAAGGAGTGTTCCTGTGTGAGGCTGGGGGTTGTGTGTGTGTGTCTCTCAACCTCAGAATTGTGTGGCCCACCCCGGCACCCTGGCGCGTGGCCCCAGAGGGGAGTCCGGGCTCCCCTGGCGCTCTGAGCAGGTCGGCTGCTTGTCTAAGGTCATCTCTCAGGACAGAGCAGCTCAGACGCAGCGTGACAGCACGCACGTCCATTCTCGCCAGCGCTGGCTTCCTCACAACGGGCTCTGTCCCTCATCCGGGACCCCGAGAACGGGCTCTGTCCCCGATCCGGGACCCCGAGAACGGGCTCTGTCCCCGATCCGGGACCCCGAGAACGGGCTCTGTCCCCGATCCGGGACCCCGAGAACGGGCTCTGATCAAACTCGGTTCCGATCCGTCTGCAGTTGCCAAAGCTCGGTTCCAGATGATTTTCCCCTCTGAAGCTGCTGACGGCTGGAGCTCCACAGCAGGCAGGTGAGCGCTGCGGTCTGGCCGTGGGTCTGGCAGGGAGACGCCAACTTCCTCACGAGCAGCACAGCAGAGGCCAGCGAGCAGCTCTCTCCCTGCCGCTGTGTCCAGGAAGGGGAAGGACAGGCCGGAGACAGCTGGACAGGCTCAGGACAGCGAGGCGAGCTGGCCGCGGAGCCGGGGGAGAAGGTACAGGCATCCTCCGGCCCAGAGGAGAGTTTCACACTCTGTCAGCTGAGTGCCATACGCCTGCGATTACTGCTGGTCCTTTCAGTTGATCCGTGTTCATTTTCTAACCTCAAGCCAATGTGTTAGTATGTCAATTATCATATATCACCTAGATCAAGGTTTTTTACGTCTGTTAGCCAAACACACTACATGCTGTAGGACATAAGACTGTAACAGGAGGGGCTATCTGTGAATCTGGCTGTTTGAGACTGCTGTAATTAAATCACGCCTCTTCTCTAGCTTCATTAGGGCCTGACCCAACTACTGAACAACAGGAAGTTAACTGTGTTTCTCCTTGTAGGATCTTCCCCCTAGCCTAACGAGTCTCTGATTAACATGCCTGTGCCTGGTTGCGTTTTCATTATTTTGATCGTGTTTCTAACATGTGCTCTGGTACGCCCAGAGTGTGGACTCCCCCCTGCCTGGGGCAGTGATGACGCCCTGGACGGATTCTGTAACAAGCTTAATAAAGCTCATGTCTGAACCTTCATGGCCGTCTCAGCGAGTCCTTCAGGTGTCTGTCCTCCCTGTGACACCGATCGCTCGTGATCCTGTGTGAGTTTCAGGCTGGCGGAGTGGCCCTGCTGTGGTGCACTGTGTGTGCAGTGCCAGCACAGTGTGTCCTGTTGAGCAACAGTCTCTCCTGCTCGCCCAGGACACTGTCTCTCCAGCGGTGCTCCTGTCTGTGTCTCTCTGTGTGTCTCTCCAGCGGTGCTCCTGTCTGTGTCTCTCTGTGTGTCTCTACAGCGGTGCTCCTGTCTGTGTCTCTCTGTGTGTCTCTACAGCGGTGCTCCTATCTGTGTGTCTCTACAGCGGTGCTCCTGTCTGTGTCTCTCTGTGTGTCTCTACAGTGGTGCTCCTGTATATGTGTCTCTCTGTGTGTCTCTACAGCGGTGCTCCTGTATATGTGTCTCTCTGTGTGTCTCTACAGCGGTGCTCCTGTATATGTGTCTCTCTGTGTGTCTCTACAGCGGTGCTCCTGTATATGTGTCTCTCTGTGTGTCTCTACAGCGGTGCTCCTGTATATGTGTCTCTCTGTGTGTCTCTACAGCGGTGCTCCTGTATATGTGTCTCTCTGTGTGTCTCTACAGCGGTGCTCCTGTATATGTGTCTCTCTGTGTGTCTCTACAGTGGTGCTCCTGTATATGTGTCTCTCTGTGTGTCTCTACAGTGGTGCTCCTGTATATGTGTCTCTCTGTGTGTCTCTACAGTGGTGCTCCTGTATATGTGTCTCTCTGTGTGTCTCTACAGTGGTGCTCCTGTATATGTGTCTCTCTGTGTGTCTCTACAGTGGTGCTCCTGTATATGTGTCTCTCTGTGTGTCTCTACAGTGGTGCTCCTGTCTGTGTCTCTCTGTGTGTCTCTACAACGGTGCTCCTGTCTGTGTGTCTCTACAGCGGTGCTCCTGTCTGTGTCTCTCTCTGTGTGTCTCTACAGCGGTGCTCCTGTCTGTGTGTCTCTTTCTGTGTGTGTCTCTACAGCGGTGCTCCTGTCTGTGTCAATTCAATTCAGTTCAAGGTGCTTTATTAGCATGACCGATGGGTACAATCAGTGTTGCCAAAGCAAATAAAATAATGAAATTCACATGAAACAAAACAAAAAAATAACATTAATATAAAATCTACAGCCATATTACAGACATTTACAACACTTACATATTATTAAATATTTACATATACTGTAGACAGAAGGAGCATTATTGGGAGACAGACTCCCTGTTCCTAAGGCTGACAGGAGATCAGGTTCCCTCCTCCCTCTCCCAGTAGGATTGGGACCCGTTGTGATTCTGGCAGGTGTGGGAACTCTGCCTCTCTCTCTGTGTGTCTCTACAGCGGTGCTCCTGTCTGTGTGTGTGTGTGTGTCTGGGGGGGTATTTCCGGGGTTCCGGCAGGGCCGGGGTGCGCGCGGGCTCTGTGTCCCGGGTAGCGCTTGCGCGCGCCCACCCATGTGACCGCCCGGGCTGCTATTCCTCCTCCCCGGTTGCTAAGGAAGAGCCGGGTCCTAGCAACCCCTGCGCACAGCCCAGCCGCGCGGCAGCCGCGAGAGCACCGTATTTAGAAGTCGCGGAGCCGCCGCCGGGCTCACCGGGAGGAGTCACGACCGGACCCACCGCGTCGCCCACCGGACCGGGTCAGCGAGAGCCCGCTCTGCGCTCGGGAAGCGCCCGGGAGTCAGCCCGCACCCCACCCCCGCCCGCCGCGCCGAGACTCCGGAGCAGAGCCGCCCGGGAGAAGCGAGGAGCCGCCAGGCCGGCAGCGAGGGGCTGTGAGCCCCCCCGCCCAGCGGGACAGCGGGACAGCGGGACAACAGGCAGGAGAAGAGGGGGACAGGGGGACAGGACAGGAGCACAGGAGGACAGGACACGAGAGCAGGAGGGCAGGGGGACAGGACACGAGAGCAGGGGGACAGGGGGACAGGGGGACAGGACACGAGAGCAGGAGGACAGGGGGACAGGGGGACAGGAGGGCAGGGGGACAGGGGGACACGAGAGCAGGAGGGCAGGGGGACAGGGGGACAGGAGGGCAGGGGGACAGGGGGACAGGACACGAGAGCAGGAGGTCAGGGGGTCAGGGGGACAGGGGGACAGGACACGAGAGCAGGAGGTCAGGGGGACAGGGGGACAGGACACGAGAGCAGGAGGGCAGGGGGACAGGGGGACAGGACACGAGAGCAGGAGGGCAGGGGGACAGGAGCGCAGGAGGGCAGGGGGACAGGACACTAGGGCAGGGGGACGGGGGGACGAGCAGGGGGACAGGACACTAGGGCAGGGGGACGGGGGCCGCGCTGGTCCCTGTGTCTGAGATGCACCCGTGACAGGCGCTGCCGGGACACTTCCAGAGGGCTCCCCGCGCTGAGCGCCATGCCCCCCCCCTGCGCGGCCGCAGACCCGCGGACCCGAGGCCAGGCGGGCGCCAGGGCGGGCGGGCGGGCGCGGCGGCGCTAGGGCCCATGGGCAACGCCACGGGCCGGGCGGCGGGGGGCGAGGAGGAGGAGGAGCTGCCGCCGGGCCTGGAGGAGCTGCTGGCCGGCGCCGAGGCCGACAGCGCGCTGGACCTGAGCCACAGGAGGCTGCGGCGCCTGCCGCGGCGCGTGTGCAGCCTGGCCCGGCTGGAGAAGCTGTACGCCAGCGCCAACCGGCTGCGCGCGCTGCCCGAGGGGCTGGCCGCCCTGCAGGGCCTGCGCATCCTGGCGCTGGACTTCAACAAGATCGAGGAGGTGCCTGCCGCCGTGTGCCAGCTGGGCAACCTCACGCGCCTCTACCTGGGCAGCAACCGGCTGCTGAGCCTGCCGGCCGACTTCCGCCTCCTGCAGAGCCTGCGCTGCCTGTGGGTGGAGAGCAACTACCTGCAGAGCTTCCCGCGGCCCCTGCTGGACCTGCCCCGCCTGCGCTCGCTGCAGCTGGGCGACAACCGGCTGCGCGCGCTGCCCGCCGAGCTGCCCCGCATGGCCGCGCTGCGCGGCCTCTGGCTCTACGGCAACCGCTTCGAGCGCTTCCCGCGCGCGCTGCTGCGCATGGAGGGGCTGGAGATCCTGGACCTGGACCGCAACCGCATCGCCCGCTTCCCCAGCCTGGCGCACCTGCCCCGCCTGCGCCTGCTCTCCTACGACCACAACCCCGCCCGCCAGCCCCCGCGCGTGGCCGAGGAGGTCACGCTGGTGGGCGAGGGCGCGGCCGAGGTGCGCGAGGCCCGGCAGCAGCGGCGCGAGAGGGCGCTGCGGCTGGCCGCCGAGGCCGCCGAGGGCGAGGGGCAGCAGGGGGCGCCGCCCGTCATCCACGGCATCCTGAAGAAGGGCCGGGAGGGGGCGGGGCCGGGCAGCCTCCCGGCCGGCGGGGGGGCGGGGCAGGAGGAGGGGCTGGACTACGAGCGGGAGGAGCTGGTGTGCGGAGGGGAGGCGCCCGGGTACGAGGGCTGGGAGCTGGAGTACGAGAGGGCGGAGCTGGCCTACCAGTACGAGGGGGAGGGGGAGGAGCCAGAGACGCCGGAGCCCCGCGGGGGCGGGGCGTGAGCCGTGGCCCCTCCCCTTGCGCCGGGGCTGGTGGGCGGGGCCTCAGCCGAACTGCGCGCCGGGCAGGAGCGCTCGCGGCGCCGCCAGGGACTCTGCTGAACCCCGACATTAACAGACCAGGAGCGGTTTCCTACAGAGTTGCTGTGAAGAACTGAAGTGTTTTGGTGTTGAAATATTTATTATGCGTTTTAACAATAAACTGTACTTGTATTCGGACTGGTAAACGTTTTGTTTGTTTCTAATCGGCGTGGACGGCTGTGATATCACGGTCCTAAAACTCCAGACCCCCCCCCCCCCATTTTGGGAAGTGGAACAGTCTGTTGTTCTGGACTGGAACTGTACACAGGGCTGTACCAACTGACCTCTCCCCCCGCTCCCTCACAGCGCTGCTGCTGAAAGCGGACGAGACTCAGGCAGGTAACTGATACAGGACCTTGAATGAATTCGTGTTTCTCATTGTGCAAGCTGCACCCGATATGGGATTGGTAATGAATAAATTAGTGTAATCTGCAGTGTGGGAGCAGCAGTAAACTGTCTGTGTTCATTAAAAATGGATCTTCTGTACCTAGGCGACCCACAGAGTGTCTCACTCCCCAAGAGAGGGGTTGGGGTTAGTGTGTGAAGTATACAGTGTGTTTAGTACAGTATGTGTATATACTGTAGTGTGCATACTGTATTGTGTATACACTGTGTGTACAGCATGTGTAGTATAGTGTCTATACAGTGTGGGAATATAGAGTGTATATACATTGTGTATACATAGTGTGTAGTACAGCAGTTCAGTATTGTGTATGTACGGTGTGTGTACTGTACTGTGTGTGTATATAGAGTGCAGTGCAGTATAGTGTGTAGTATATTGTGTATAGAGTGTGTCCAGTATAGTGTCTAGTATGGTGTGTATACAGTGTGTCTGTAGTATACTGTGTATACAGTGTATGTGTGTGTACAGTGTGTGTGTGTAGTATATTGTGTACAGTATATATGTGTGTGTAGGATACAGTGTGTGCAGTATACTGTGTGTACAGTGTGCGTGTAGTATATTGGGTGTACAGTGTGTGCAGTATAGTGTGTAATATACTGTGTGTGTACAGCGTGTGTGTGTGCAGTATAGTGTGTAATATACTGTGTGTTTTCAGCGTGTGTATACATTGTGTGTGTGTGTATACAGTGTGTGCAGTATCGTGTGTGTATACAGTGTGTGTAGTATAGTGTCTATAGAGTGTATATACATTGTATATATAGTGTGTGTACTGTGTGTGTATAGAGTGTGTAGTATATTGTGTATACAGTGTGTGCAGTATAGTGTCTAGTATGGTGTGTATACAGTATATGTGTAGTATATTGTATGTACTGTGTGTGTGTACAGTGTGTGTGTAATATATTGTGTGTAGTATATTGTGTACAGTGTGTGTAGTACGGTGTGTGTACAGTATGCGTTTAGTATTCTGTGTATGCAGTGTGTGCAGTATAGTATGTGTACAGTGTGTGTAGTACAGCGTGTGTGTGTGTGCAGTATAGTTTATACACAGGAGACAGACACAGGGAGAAACAGGGGGTTTGTGTGTAGTGTACTATGTGTACAGTGTGTGTAGTATAGTGTGTACAGTGTGTGTGTGCAGTATAGTTTATACACAGGAGACAGACACAGGGAGAAACAGGGGGTTTGTGTGTAGTGTACTATGTGTACAGTGTGTGTAGTATAGTGTGTACAGTGTGTGTGCAGTATAGTTTATACACAGGAGACAGACACAGGGAGAAACAGGGGGTTTGTGTGTAGTGTACTATGTGTACAGTGTGTGTAGTATAGTGTGTACAGTGTGTGTGTGCAGTATAGTTTATACACAGGAGACAGACACAGGGAGAAACAGGGGGTTTGTGTGTAGTGTACTATGTGTACAGTGTGTGTAGTATAGTGTGTACAGTGTGTGTGTGCAGTATAGTTTATACACAGGAGACAGACACAGGGAGAAACAGGGGGTTTGTGTGTAGTGTACTATGTGTACAGTGTGTGTAGTATAGTGTGTACAGTGTGTGTGTGCAGTATAGTTTATACACAGGAGACAGACACAGGGAGAAACGGGGTTTGTGTGTAGTGTACTATGTGTACAGTGTGTGTAGTATAGTGTGTACAGTGTGTGTGTGCAGTATAGTTTATACACAGGAGACAGACACAGAAACGGGGTTTGTGTGTAGTGTACTATGTGTACAGTGTGTGTAGTATAGTGTGTACAGTGTGTGTGTGCAGTATAGTTTATACGCAGGAGACAGACACAGGGAGAAACAGGGGGTTTGTGTGTAGTGTACTATGTGTACAGTGTGTGTAGTATAGTGTGTACAGTGTGTGTGTGCAGTATAGTTTATACACAGGGAGACAGACACAGGGAGAAACAGGGGGTTTGTGTGTAGTGTACTATGTGTACAGTGTGTGTAGTATAGTGTGTACAGTGTGTGTGTGCAGTATAGTTTATACACAGGAGACAGACACAGGGAGAAACAGGGGGTTTGTGTGTAGTGTACTATGTGTACAGTGTGTGTAGTATAGTGTGTACAGTGTGTGTGTGCAGTATAGTTTATACACAGGAGACAGACACAGGGAGAAACAGGGGGTTTGTGTGTAGTGTACTATGTGTACAGTGTGTGTAGTATAGTGTGTACAGTGTGTGTGTGCAGTATAGTTTATACACAGGAGACAGACACAGGGAGAAACGGGGTTTGTGTGTAGTGTACTATGTGTACAGTGTGTGTAGTATAGTGTGTACAGTGTGTGTGTGCAGTATAGTTTATACACAGGAGACAGACACAGGGAGAAACAGGGGGTTTGTGTGTAGTGTACTATGTGTACAGTGTGTGTAGTATAGTGTGTACAGTGTGTGTGTGCAGTATAGTTTATACACAGGGAGACAGACACAGGGAGAAACAGGGGGTTTGTGTGTAGTGTACTATGTGTACAGTGTGTGTAGTATAGTGTGTACAGTGTGTGTGTGCAGTATAGTTTATACACAGGAGACAGACACAGGGAGAAACAGGGGGTTTGTGTGTAGTGTACTATGTGTACAGTGTGTGTAGTATAGTGTGTACAGTGTGTGTGTGCAGTATAGTTTATACACAGGAGACAGACACAGGGAGAAACAGGGGGTTTGTGTGTAGTGTACTATGTGTACAGTGTGTGTAGTATAGTGTGTACAGTGTGTGTGCAGTATAGTTTATACACAGGAGACAGACACAGGGAGAAACAGGGGGTTTGTGTGTAGTGTACTATGTGTACAGTGTGTGTATTATAGTGTGTACAGTGTGTGTGTGCAGTATAGTTTATACGCAGGAGACAGACACAGGGAGAAACAGGGGGTTTGTGTGTAGTGTACTATGTGTACAGTGTGTGTAGTATAGTGTGTACAGTGTGTGTGTGCAGTATAGTTTATACACAGGAGACAGACACAGGGAGAAACAGGGGGTTTGTGTGTAGTTTACTATGTGTACAGTGTGTGTAGTATAGTGTGTACAGTGTGTGTGTGCAGTATAGTTTATACACAGGAGACAGACACAGGGAGAAACAGGGGGTTTGTGTGTAGTGTACTATGTGTACAGTGTGTGTAGTATAGTGTGTACAGTGTGTGTGTGCAGTATAGTTTATACACAGGAGACAGACACAGGAGAAACAGGGGGTTTGTGTGTAGTGTACTATGTGTACAGTGTGTGTAGTATAGTGTGTACAGTGTGTGTGTGCAGTATAGTTTATACACAGGAGACAGACACAGGGAGAAACAGGGGGTTTGTGTGTAGTGTACTATGTGTACAGTGTGTGTAGTATAGTGTGTACAGTGTGTGTGCAGTATAGTTTATACACAGGAGACAGACACAGGGAGAAACAGGGGGTTTGTGTGTAGTGTACTATGTGTACAGTGTGTGTAGTATAGTGTGTACAGTGTGTGTGCAGTATAGTTTATACACAGGAGACAGACACAGGGAGAAACAGGGGGTTTGTGTGTAGTGTACTATGTGTACAGTGTGTGTAGTATAGTGTGTACAGTGTGTGTGTGCAGTATAGTTTATACACAGGAGACAGACACAGGGAGAAACAGGGGGTTTGTGTGTAGTGTACTATGTGTACAGTGTGTGTAGTATAGTGTGTACAGTGTGTGTGCAGTATAGTTTATACACAGGGAGACAGACACAGGGAGAAACAGGGGGTTTGTGTGTAGTGTACTATGTGTACAGTGTGTGTAGTATAGTGTGTACAGTGTGTGTGCAGTATAGTTTATACACAGGAGACAGACACAGGGAGAAACAGGGGGTTTGTGTGTAGTGTACTATGTGTACAGTGTGTGTAGTATAGTGTGTACAGTGTGTGTGCAGTATAGTTTATACACAGGAGACAGACACAGGGAGAAACAGGGGGTTTGTGTGTAGTGTACTATGTGTACAGTGTGTGTAGTATAGTGTGTACAGTGTGTGTGTGCAGTATAGTTTATACACAGGAGACAGACACAGGGAGAAACAGGGGGTTTGTGTGTAGTGTACTATGTGTACAGTGTGTGTAGTATAGTGTGTACAGTGTGTGTGTGCAGTATAGTTTATACACAGGAGACAGACACAGGGAGAAACAGGGGGTTTGTGTGTAGTGTACTATGTGTACAGTGTGTGTAGTATAGTGTGTACAGTGTGTGTGTGCAGTATAGTTTATACACAGGAGACAGACACAGGGAGAAACAGGGGGTTTGTGTGTTGTGTACTATGTGTACAGTGTGTGTAGTATAGTGTGTACAGTGTGTGTGTGCAGTATAGTTTATACACAGGAGACAGACACAGGGAGAAACAGGGGTTTGTGTGTAGTGTACTATGTGTACAGTGTGTGTAGTATAGTGTGTACAGTGTGTGTGTGCAGTATAGTTTATACACAGAGACAGACACAGAATCAGGGGTTTGTGTGTAGTGTACTATGTGTACAGTGTGTGTAGTATAGTGTGTACAGTGTGTGTGTGCAGTATAGTTTATACACAGGAGACAGACACAGGGAGAAACAGGGGGTTTGTGTGTAGTGTACTATGTGTACAGTGTGTGTAGTATAGTGTGTACAGTGTGTGTGTGCAGTATAGTTTATACACAGGAGACAGACACAGGGAGAACAGGGGTTTTGTGTGTAGTGTTCTATGTGTACAGTGTGTGTAGTATAGTGTGTACATG
Source organism: Lepisosteus oculatus (assembly GCF_040954835.1). Classification (NCBI taxonomy): domain Eukaryota; kingdom Metazoa; phylum Chordata; class Actinopteri; order Semionotiformes; family Lepisosteidae; genus Lepisosteus; species Lepisosteus oculatus. The sequence continues at coordinate 516,636 of NC_090716.1, forward strand.
TGGTGTGTGCAGTATAGGTTTATACACAGGAGACAGTCAGAAACAGGGGTTGTGTGTAGTGTACTATGTGTACAGTGTGTGTAGTATAGTGTGTACAGTGTGTGTGTGCATTATAGTTTATACAAGAGACAGACACAGGGAGAAATGTGTATGTGTGTTCACAGTGTGTGTGCAGTATGTATATACACAGAGACAGGAACAGGGAGAAACAGGGGGTTTGTGTGTAGTGTTCTATGTGTACAGTGTGTGTAGTATAGTGTGTACAGTGTGTGTGTGCAGTATAGTTTATACACAGGGAGACAGACACAGGAGAAACAGGGGGTTTGTGTGGTAGTGTACTATGTGTACAGTGTGTGTAGTATAGTGTGTACAGTGTGTGTGTGCAGTATAGTTTATACACAGGAGACAGACACAGGGGAAACAGGGGGTTTGTTCTCCTTAAAAGGAAGAAGCAGAGAACAGCAGCCCTGACAGCCAGGGTGGGAAATGTCAGAGAGAGAGAGAGGAACACCAGGCAGCAGGGCAAGAGCAGAGCTTTCTGGGGGTACAGGGGGAGTGTATCAGTACAGGGGAAGAGTGTTGTACTGGGGGAGAGTGGGGTACAGGGGGAGTGTATCAGTACAGAGGGAGAGTGGGGGAGAGTGGGGGAGTGGGGGTACAGGGGGGGTGTATCAGTACAGAGGGAGAGTGGGGGGTAACAGGGGAGTGTATCAGTACAGAG